>NC_056732.1:90583154-90883154 GCF_019279795.1 Protopterus annectens | reverse complement strand
CGGATTGGATCAGAGGTCTCTTCATCCTGCCTCGACTTCTGCCTTGAGGTGACCACCCCTGCTTAGAAATCAACATATCTGAGAAAATCTTCCAGGCCTCCCTCTCCCCCCATCCTTCCCCCAATCTAAGACTTCAAGAGATCTGATGGGTATGTTCATAGGAACCATAGTTGCTTACTGAGCTCCTGACATTCTTGTTTTTATCCTGTGCTGGCTGTGTTGGCCTATTTGTTAACCACAGATAGCTGTCATTGCAAATTTAATCTGAGGTAATCTGGAGGAGGGGGAATTGTGGGTAGGAGGGAGGAGCTTGAGCTTGGAAACTGTAGCAAGTGAAGTGGCCAGTCAGTTTCAAATGTCAGAATAGAAACCTACAGTTTAATGAAGAATGAAGCTAGTCAACACAGATGGAAAATTATTAAGAACATAACTTCTTTTTCTCACTGCAGACTGTCAGTGTCCCAAACTATGAAGATGGCTAATATAATGATGGCAGGAGGCCATCTCTGCCCCCTTGTGTAAGAAGATGTCCATTGAGGCTCCTGGTCTCCACCAAAGGTCAAACAGGCAAAGTTTCCCCCCTTTCTCTTCCCCTGGGATAGGAGAGATGGACATCTTGCCACTACATCCCGTCCCTGTCAGTCAGCCCTGCTGGAGACACAATTCTGTTACCAATATTGGGTTGCCAGTTGCATAAAGGAACGCTTGCCTCTGCTGCATCAGGTTGACTTAGATGGGGTGTCTTTTGTGTGAAATTTATTCTTTCTGTCTCTGTCTGCTATGTCTTTGCTGTTTTTTTTTTTTTTTTTTGCCAGGTGCTTCAGTTTGCTCATATATCCCAAAGATGTGCCATAGGTGAATCCATGATCATCTCAGTTGTTTATAAGTATAACATGCACTATTGTGATGGATATGACTTTGCAGTAAGTAATAAAAGGTGATACATCTACAAAGAGATGGGTCATTGCTCATTGATTGTGCTTGATATTTGTGATCTTTCCTGCCAAAGGCTTGAATGTCTTCATTCAGTAGTTGCTTATAGTCTGTGGCTATAACTTCTAGTTTTACAACCTAGAGCATGCCGTTTCCCATCTCTTGTAATGTAGGCTTCATGCTTGTACATAGAGGTGGACTTGTCCAACAGATATCTGCTTAGAGCATTGTGAATTCATGCAGGAGAGGTATGTCTTGTGCTTTAATATGAGGAGAAACATTTTATCGGTTATTCATAAAATATGGATATCCTTAACTTCTGTAGACCTCTTAATCTAATGTCCTAGTTAAACATAACTCCATATTGTGATACACAAATGCACCACTCTCCAGGCTAAGCAAGGAAAGGGTGAAAATAAGTTGTCTATCAAGCGCAAGTGTCTGTCTTGTGCTAAGAGTTCCTCAGCCCATTCATGCACGGTACACGTGTAACTTTATCATTGTCCATATGGTAATGAACAAGTTGTGACACACTTCCCAGGATCATATGAAGAGACATGATAAAACTGACAGTATGTGGCTGAGGTTAGTATGAAACTTGTCTTGTGAAGCATCCTTCATTCACCAAGAATGATGCCACATTACAAACAAAATATACCTATTGGTGTCATTCTAAGGCAGTTCAATATCAGTTTGGAACAAGATGGCTGACAGACCTACTTGCTTTCCTAAGGATGGCCTGCACCTCTTTCATCATGACCTATGTATTTTGACCAAAACTTTCTCCACCCCATTTTATCTATTTTAGGCAAGCTTATACTCAAACTACCCATGTAGTGAAACAAAATCAAGACTGTAAAAGTACTGCTGCTCAACATTAGAAGCCTGAATAAGACATTGTATTCCTTAAAGGCCTTTCTGACCCTTCATTAATGAAACACTGATTCGATGTAGCAATAAAACCCCCTCAATACTGGATTTCAGTGCCTACCACTTGTTCAGACCCACCTCTGAAAATGACAGTAGTGTTGGTGGTGGTGGTGTGCTTGTATTCCTAAGAAGTCAAATCACATCAAAACTCATAAGAGTTTTTTGACTGTGAGCTCCTCCTTATGCTATTTACCATTAATAAAAAGCCATACTAATACTGTATTGTAGCCCATTACTGTACCCCCTCTGTGTCGCCCACAGTTCAAGAGGCATATGCAAGCAAAAGTGGAGTCCCTCATCAATGAACCAAATGCTCTTCTCAGGGATATCAGCTGTCCTTCCATTAATTGGGTAGCCTTTACTACCACAAATAAGTATGCACAGTGTATCCGTAGTTTTGTAAATGCTACTATGGACACATTGTGCATACTTATTTGTGGTTCCTTTAGATTTCCCTTCTCCTCAGCCTCCCCTCCCAGATACTATATTTAGATAAGATAGTTCATGCCACTTTTAGGGGTTCAGAAGTATTGGATGTAGTCCTCACCAGTATATAAGCTCGGCGCCTGTAGTTGCTCCATCACTTGTCAAATCCGACTCCGCTCAGTAATACTCTCTGTTAAGTGTTAAACCTCATCTGTCTTCAAACCCCTCTGTCTTTAGAGTTTTTTAAAGGCAGCACTATTTGAGGTAGCTGGTGACTTGATGGAATTTAAGGACATGACACAAAACCAGCATGAAGGTGAACAGTTGGAATATAAAACACAAAGTACGAACCACAAAATTCCAAAGAATGGACATGCTGAGCCCAAGAAATGATGAACAGCAATTAATTTATTACACAAAGCTTTGGGGAGAAACCCTTCAGTGTGTGTAACATATTCAAAACTCGTACCCCATTTAAACAACATGTATTATATTAAGACACACCCCAGTCAAAATCTATTTCATATCATACAATTGAACTACATGTACAGCAGCCTACTTAAAAAAAACTCCATTAATATTTTACTTAGCATGGAAACATACATTCCCTAAAATACACAACTAAAACAGTCAAAAAATCAATACAGATAAAGCTGTATATAAAAAAAAAAAAAAATATATATATATATATATATATATATATATATATATATATATATATATATATATGTATAAAAAGAAATAGCGAATCATATGGTAAACATTTGTTTCCTTTTAACCACGGGTTTAATACACTGTGTTTAAACCTGGCTCTACATTTAGTAATGTTATCCATTTGTATTCACATATTTCAAGATCATTATTCAAATCACCACCTCTCCTATTTCTGAACCTAATATCTGTAACTCTAAAGTGAAAGCTGTGTTCCTGTCCCTTCTGTTCTATATGTTTGGCAAGTACGTTTGTACCAATGTTCCTCTTTATTTCTGATTTGTGTTTAATAATCCCATCTTTTAGCATTCTACTACATTTACCTATGTAAAAGGTAGAACATAGTACACAATTTGCTAAATATACAATATTATAAGTATTACATGTAGCACATTTGCTAATTATAAATTGCCTTCCTGTGGTTGGATGTATAAATACAATACTATTTTCAGTATCTTTACAGCATATACAATTTTAGCAGGGGTATGTGCCTACTTTTTTACTCTTCTGCTCTGAGTTATAGTGCTTCATATTCTTATAGCATAAATGAGACCAAGTTAGGGTGATTTTTATATGCAAAGCAGGGTTTTTCAACTGCAGTTTTCCTCATTTCAGGCATAGGCATAAGAATATTCCAAATTTTCGCTATAATATTTTTAACTGCATTCGATTTCCTATTGTATATAGTTGCATACCTTATATGATTAACTTCCTTATCATGTAAAGAATTAGCTACATCCCTAGAGCCAGCTGAGAAGTATGGCTTAGCTATACCTTGTCGCATACATATAATTTCAGTTTTTGCCTGCTGTAACATTCCTATATCATAACCTTGACCCTTAAATTCCATAGACATTTCTTGCATCTGGTTGGAGCTTTGCATACTGTCTGTATTAAGATAGCTAGTTCTCAAAAAGTGGCTCTTCACTGCACTTCTAAAAATGTGTGGTGCATGTATACTACTCTTATGTAGATACCCATTTGCTTACACATCCTTTTTGTATACTGTAGTGGAAATTTCATTCATAATTCTTTCTAATTTACCGTCAAAATATTTAATATCCTTTCTAGAACATTCCATTGTAAACCTTAAATAGTTACATGATTTAAGCATTCAACAAATGCTTCCAGTTCCATGACATCACCATCACATAACATAAAGATTTCAACTATATCTTTAAAAAAAGAATACTTTTCCTTTATACATTTCTAAGTCGTTATAAACATATGTATCTTCCCATTTCACCATTGCAATATTTGCATGTGTGTTCGTCACTGGTGTCCCCATGGCAACACCCATTTTCTGATGGTATATTTGTTCATAAAACAAGAACACATTATTTTCTAACACTAGGTCCAGCAACTCAGATGGTTTCTATCTTTCTATCAGTTAGAGCCGTACTTTTACATAAGAGAAGTCCATACTGCCTGTATTCCCATGGCAGTATGAATGGCTGTGAAGAGTGATATTGTCAAGTGTAACAAATAAAAAAATCAACATCACTATGATCGTCATACCAGGTATGGAGTTCTACCAGAAAATCTTCCGTGTCCCTTATTTAGCTTTTAACCATATATAAGTATTTACTAAGTCTAGACTGTACCTGCGGTGGTGGTGCTGCGGTAGCGTTGTTGCCTCACAGTAAGACGCTGTCCGGTTCGATTCTCAGCTAGGGCGTCCTCTGCGTGGAGACATGCATGAATGGGCGTACCTTCGTTGAAGATTGTGCATCAAGGCTGGTAACTCGGCACGTAAAAAGCAACTACCAATCATTAGCGGACCGGAGCTCCGCTGTGGCGACCCCTAACCAGGAAAAGCCGAAAGACACAACAACAACTAAGTCTAGACTGTAAGTAATGTGAGATAGGCTCTGTTATCCACCCTCCCTAGACACTATAGGTCTCATTGGGAGGTGGATCAGATCTTTGTGAATATATCACAGGTAATCTTGGACAGAGCATGGTAAGACAGTTAAATAGATCAATATCAATGTCACCATTTAATTGCATCTCATATGTTGTCATGTTGATGCCACTTATAATTCTTGAGACAGCTATGGCATTAATAACGACGTCTTGCTGTTACTTAAAAAGTCAAGCATACATGCATCATATTGTACCTTATCTAAAGTCACTACCACCCCTCCCTTGTCCACCTGTTTTATAATGACATCTCTATTTTCTTCCAGTCTATTCAAAGCTTCCTTCTCACACACAGTTTAATTATATGTCCTCTTATCATTTAGATCATAATGTTTTCTTATTTTCCACTCCCATACCTCACTACAGGCTGTAATTATCGGACATTTGACTGGAATGAACAAACTTGGTTTTCTACATACCTGCAACCCTGTGGGAAAGTGAGTCCTTTAAAATCAGTTTTAGACTTAAGTTCCTTACAAACATTCTTAAGTCCGTTAGGGCGTCCACAACTGTATCAATGCTTGACGGGAAAAACTGTAAACTTTTACTAAGCAAGGATATATCATACTTGGACAACTGCAAACTAGACAAGTTTACTATAGGTCCATGAATTAACTCTTTTTGTGCCTTGATTTGCTCCTCTTTTATGGACCCTTGCTTCGCCAACATTTCAAACCATTTCCTTTGTGCTCCGGTCTGCCCCTGGATTGATCTTGCATTGGTTCCTGTTTTTCATCTCTATTATTTCTGGGAGTTTCAGTTGTAGTCGCTTGGGATGCTTCTGAAAATCCTCTGGTTGGTGTTACCATTTGAGCAAGGTGTTTGGGTGGCTAATAGTTGTTCATTCACAACATTAATTTGTGTTTTGCTTCCAAAGACAACATCAACATTATACTCTTGTTGATTATCTGGCAAATGTGTCGGTTCATGCATTGAAAAAGTATCCAGACTATCTAATGATCTATAAGAGAAGGGAACAGGTGTTTTTTTACTTGTTCATATTGCGCTGCTCCTTGGGCCATGAAAAGATGTTCCATTCTTAAAATCATTTAGATCTCTCCATAATTTATGTTTTTTAGCCAACTTAGCTTTTCCTCATATTCCGTAAGCCTTTCCAACGTCATACTATAAATATTCACATTATCTGGAAAACATGGCAGCCCAGTTGTACCTCTCTCAAGCATCATTATTTCATCTTGTAAATCAGTTTCTGTCTTCTCAAAGAAGCAATTCATTAATCTCATATAGTGAGCACCTAATTTGAGATTCAGTTCTTACCAGCTTTTCATAAGGACATGGTATAAGTTACCATACAAGGGCATTTTAAGTATTCTGACTCCTCGAGGGATGATTCCATAACCCAAATAAGCAGAAAAACTTAACCGCTGCCACTGAAATCAATTAAATGTCTGTACTTTTTCTTTCTAGCTTCATTTTCTGTTTGTTAAAGTCTGTAGGTGCATAACTCACTATATGAGTCTGAGAAAGTTCATCTAGCTGGCCAAGTAAAGGATTATTCTTCACAGTTATAAAATGACGTAAAGAATTGTTCTTGTTATTTGAACTTACATTCATACTCAGCACAGGCTATGTCATTTTAGCCGTCTAATTCAAGGACCCAATGCCAAAGGCTGGTTTAAAGTCATCCAAAAAGTACAAAACACAAAACTAGTATGATGGTAAACCATTGGAATGTAAAACAAAGTACGAACCACAAAATTCCAAAGAATGGACACTCTGAGCCCAATAAATGATGTACAAGTAATTTATTCCACAAAACTTTCGGGAGAAACCCTTTTTCAGTGTGTGTAACATATTCAAAACCCGTACTCCATTTAAACAACGTATATTAAGACACAGCCCAATCAAAATCTATTTCATATCAGACAATTGAACATACATTTGCCATTTCTTTTTATATATATATATATATATATATATATATTTTTTTTATATATATATATATATATATATATATATATACGGTTTTATCTGTATTGATTTTTTTGATTGTTTTAGTTGTGTATTTTAGGGAATGTACGTTTCCATGTGAAGTAAAATATTAATGGAGTTTTTTAAGTAGACTGCTGTATATGTCTTTAAGTGTTAAGTAGTTCAGTTGTCTGATATGAAATAGATTTTGATTGGGATGTGTCTTGGGTTGTTTAAATGAAGTATGGGTTTTGACTATGTTACACACAATGAAGGGTTTCTCCCAAAAGCTTTGTGGAGAAATTACTTCTTGTACGTCATTTATTGGACTCAGCATGTCCGTTCTTTGGAATTTTATGGTTCAAATTTAAGCACACCCCCCATTCCCTTAATGACTCCATCTCACACACTGCTACATTCATGGACAGTTTCTGTGCTCCCCTAAATGCTTTAATTTTAGAGTCCATTGCTTTCAGACATACATACAGTGCAAGTTCAAGAATGAACCCCTATAGTGAAATCAGAGTATAAATCAACTGTACAATAACAGGAAGAATTGTATTGTCCATAAGAATAATTCTCTCACACAGTCCATCCATTGCTTTACTTTTCTCTTACCTTCTTCCTGTCTGTCCCAAATCTTCTTCACCAGATTGCCTACTGCTTTTTTGAACATATGCCCAAACCACCATAATCTGTTCCCTTTGATTTTTTTCTGCAATTGGAGATACTTTGACTTTTTGCTGTTATGTCCTCGTTTCTTCATCTGTCCCACAGTATGCCTTCTACCACCATTTTCAGGCATTTCATTTCCATCGTTTCTAGCTTTCTCATCTGCTGTACCTTTACTGCCCAGTTTCTGTGCCATACAGTAGTACTGGTCACACCACTGTTTTGTGCACCTTTAGTTTTCAGTTTTTTTCATTCTTCTGTCATACATTACACTTTGCACTGTATGCCATTTAACTGCAGCCTCTCTGATTCTAGCTTTGACCTCTTCATTCAGACTTCCCTTCACAGCCACCTCTCCCAGATACATGAAGCTGTTGCACCATTTTCCCTTCTCAGTTCTCAGCTTCTTCTGATTCTCTCAGTTTGCTGCCATTACCACTGGCTTATCTGTACTTAGTTTCATCCCATGTGCCTTCAGTTTTGCATTCCATTTCATTCCCCTATCCTTTGCTGAAGTTCTTGCTCCGAGCCTGCCTGTAATACCACATTATCTGCATACAGCAACTTTGTTGATCTGTCCTCTTTGACCTGTTTGCTACTGTAGTCCATCACCAGTATGAATAGCAGCGGGCTCAGAGCTGAACCCTGGACCACACCCACTCCCACCAGGAACCCCTCTGTGAGACCGAACACAGTTCATACTTGAGTCAGCGAGTCTTTGTACATAGCCTACACTAATTCTACCAATATTTCTGGGACTTCAAACCACAGCAGTACTGCCCAAATTAGCTTTCTTGGGACTTTGTCATACTCCAAGTCAGTGAATGTCCAGTTGGCAATCTTTCCTTATTTCTAGCTTCACAACTGTCTGTCTCACTGCAAACAACGGGTCAGTTGTGCTGCATCCTGATCTGTAGATTAATGACCACTAGGGGCCTTATAAGCTTAGCCATGCATCCCAAATGTGACTCACAAATCTGATTTAGATAGGTGGTAATTTACTGACCGCCACTGTCCATCAAAGACTGGGAGAATTTTTGGCATAATGGTTAGGCTAGGTTGGTATAATGCTTAAGGTGTTTACCTCACAGACACAAGGTGCTGGGCTTGATTCTTACATAAGGTAATTATCTAGGCTTAAAATGGGCCAGAAGGGCAGTTAGCATAGTACTAATTTTGAACCCATCTGTTGGTCCAAGTTGCTGTTAAAAAGGGATAAGAAGGAACTCTGCTTCACATGGATGGGGATCCTATTCCAGAAAATGGAAATTCTCTGAGAAACCTATCTCTGCAACATGTCCTATTTATGTCGCAAGCAAATTTAGGTCATTTAATTTAGTAGCTCTGATGCTGTTTGTTTTGCCGATGTGCAAAAGGTTCATCAAAACAAGGTCCAGGGATGTTCTTTATGCCAGGCAAAGATCACCTCTCAGCCGTCTGTATGATACTGAGTAAATAAACAGGGCTTTGAGGTGATCAGCAAAGAACACTGTTTTACTCCCTGTATTCTTTTGTAAGGAACCTTTGTGGGCTCTATGATGGGTCTGATGGGGACCGTGCATGTGCTGTGTTGAACTCTTTGGACCTAGATGACATGTCATTGCTTATAAGCTGAGCAACACAAAAGGATTTTCTTACTACCCTGAACACTTGCTGGTTGAAGGCTAGGTTACTGTCTACATGAGTTACCAGATTCCTGAGTAATGAATCAACTTTTAGGGGTGTTTTATTGATGACATAGTTATTTGGGGTGGTAGACTTCCCAAAAGGTACTATAATTCAATTTTTGGTATGGTGTTTTAAGCCATGGTTTGGGTACCAAGAATTTGTCTGTATTAGACCTTCCTGAAGGGTGTGTACATCTTGAGGGATTCAGTGATTGCTCCCAGTTTGCAGCCATCTGTAAACTTTGGTCAGCCAAAGGCCTTAACATTGGCTTTGACATCCGAAAAGTAGATGCCAAAGAGGATTGGGGCCAGCACAGTGCCCTGTAGGACTCCATTGGTAACTGGCCTCTTTATGGAGGTAGCCTCACTGATTCTAACCTCTTGGTTCCTATTAATGAGCCGGTTACCTCTCCAGCCTGTTATAAAGGGGGGGTTATATCTAGTTTCAGAGGTTTGTTGACAATGCCAGAGTGAGATATTCTATCAAATGTTTCAGCCAGATCTATAGAGGCAGTATTAACTGTTTTTCCCCTCACCCATTGCCATACTGACCTTTTCAAAGAAGTCCATTAGATTCTGTAAGCATGATCTTCCTTTGACAAAATCAACCTGGGATGGATCCAGCCTCTGGAGGTCTTCTTTGTCTTTCTTGATAATTTCCAATGATAATTATTTTCATGGCTTTGAAAATAAGGCTAGTCAGACTGAGTCTGTAGTTTCCAGGATTTGTTGAAGGTCCTCCCTTATAAATGAGGATGACCATTGCAGTCCTCCATTCACATGGCACAAAGCATGTTTTAAAACTATAGTTAATGACTCCAGAGGTCCTGATAAGTCATATTTTATATATTCAGGAGGCACCCTGGGATGTTATTGTGGCCCACTGAGGCATTCTTCTTGACTTTAGTGAGTACAGACAATACATACTCCCTAGTTATAACTGGTTTAGCTGGAGGGGTTATGTTTGAGGGTATTTTTGAGGTGATGGTTGGGGTGAGAGGGGGTAAAGTTGAAATTAAATTTGTCTGCTAACAGGTTTCCTATATCACCAGGCTCAATGAAAGGGATACCGTCAACCACCAGTTCAGTACATTGTGTGATGCCCTTGAGGTTTCTGACATAGCTGTCGAAGGATTATCCTTCACCTTGTAGGCTATCTTAACCTCAAATTTGTCTTTGCTTGACCTAATTAGCCCTCTTAGTTGCCTGTTTACTTTGAGAGAGTATTTATTTTAATGGGAAGTACCTTTCCTTATTTTTGCAGTAGTTTTTCTTTTTGTTGTATATCCTGTTTAACTTGAGATGTCATCAGGGTGGTTTGTTTCAAGGGTTAGTCCTGGGCTTACTTCTGGTAAGTACAGCAGCCTCTGTGTAGCCATTGACATGGTTGTACAGAGTTTCTGAGAGCAATTCAGCATAGATTGCTGTGTTCTCTGGGTTTGGAGGGGCACTGAATTTTGACAATCCATCACATAATGAAAGGTAATTTACCTTGAAATGGTTCCTAACTGTTACTGATTGTAATGGGATTATGAAGTTGATTTTGATTTCAAAGAGTAAGTTTTATGGTGGACCTTACCAGGGAAGATGAGGCACTGGGAAGGTGCTGCATTCTCCCACATTTGTAAGTACAGGGTCCAGTACATTAGAGCCTGTAGTGGTTGTATTCACATTGTTTTCCAATTTCAAAGGCTTATCCTGTGCATTTATCAAATCTTCTGAGACACAAACTTCAGCCTTAAAAATAAACTCTGAAACTGAGGATTCTGAGAGACCAAGTATTTCAGAGCTGTGGTGCTTTTTTCCTCTGTTTACTTCAGTGAAGATGAGGACAATTCCTCCATTTACTCTGGATATCTAACCATATTGCCTTCAGTGAGACTGTAAATATCATGAAAAAATGTGGTAATTAGATGTTTTCTTCCCATTATAGGTTATTCCTGTAGCTCCTAACAGCTGAGCCGTGACGATGCTGAGAAGATCACTCACTGATAGGGTATCCTGTTTCAATTCTTATGAATGGGTGAGCCCAGGAATCCTCTGTTCCCTGACTCTAGAAAAAAATATACACTATCCCTCTACCCAAAGGAGGAAATTCAAGTCATCACTAACTGTAGACCTATAGCAATCTTATTCCCCTCTCTCCAAAATACATGAAAACTGTACTTTCCAAAAACAATTGCTAAACTGTATCCTGCAGGAAGAACTCCATCCCCCTCACAACATGGCTTCCATGCCATTAATAGTACTGACACTATGCTTCTAACCTTTATAGATTCTGCCACTAAAGCAACAGATAAATTAGTTTCCTTTTTATTTCTGGACTTGTCTAAAGTCTTCAGCACATTTTATCACAGCAAAATTCCACTTCAGATGTCCTAACTAGATCTGTTTCGGCCCACTCTTATGTGGTTCAAAAGCTGTTTGGCCAATAGGCATCAGTCAGTAAAATGTCAATCCTTCCTTTCTCCATAGATCCCACTCACCACTGGTGTACCACAAGGCTGTACCATTGGTCCCCTCCTCTTTAACATTCACACCAACACTCTCTATGCATTCAAATAACAGGCTTCCATAATAAAATATGCAGATGACAACATTTGTATGAATATCAGACAACCAGCACATCTCCAGAAATGTACTCGAGAATCTTTGACAACTGCTGAAATGTGGCTTTGTAGCTTACAATTCGTGCTCAACCCAAAAAATCTCTCTCTCTCTCTCTCTCTCATATGAAATAAAATGCAAAGTCCTCACTCTTAATAATGCAACCATTGAAATCCCTTCTCGTAACAAATTAGTAGGGATGATAATGGATGATCTTAAATATGACTTGCATATACAAAATTGCATTTAAGAACTCACCAAAAAGTAGGTATGCTTTTACAGAGCCAAAAACTTTCTTACCAAAGCAGCTAAAACTACAATTGCCTCTACTTACCACCTACCCTCACTACTTTATGGTACTCTCATCCTTGCTAACCTCCAGGTATCAAAACAATCAAAACTTGAACAATGCTATAATAAAGTGGCTACATTTGCAGTATATACCCCTTTCAGAACCCACCAATGTATAACACTAAAAAGCCTAAATTGGTTAGAACTACCCCATCAACTAACTTATGCACAGCTTCTTACCACTTACAAAAGTAGACCGCATCAGTTTGCTTTTCTAACACTAAATACTATGCTACTAAACTATATTCCTAATCAGTGATTACAATCCATTGACCAAAAACTCCTCTATGTCCACAAACCTGTGAAATCTGGTGACCATGGTCTGTACTCATACTGTGTTGCTAAGGCTTGGAGCTCCTTACCTGTGTCCATCAGGTTAGTAGCCTACCTTCAGTCCTTTAAAACCATTCTGAAATGTGGTACTGTTCGTGCTCAGCCCCTGGATAAACTGTAGCCCTTATTATGGGAGTACATATTCTTACTTCTGTTTACTCTCCCTTCTTCACTCACTTCCTTACTTCAGTCTATTTCTCTCACCTGGCTATCTTTCTGAAAATGCTCTACTCCTGTTTTTCTCTTGCTGCAAATTGCAGCTCTTGTTTCTGTTATACTAACTTACATTTAATTTCTCGAAAGGTGGATACAATTTCTTTAAATATTAAATTGTCATATAAGCTAAGATTGATATAATGGTTAAGGTAATTACCTCACAGACACAAGGTATAGGGTTTGGTTCTCAGTTTTGAAGGGGGACTACTAGCCTAACACTTAATATCAACCTATAATTCAAGTTGTATATATTGTTAACCAATGTTTTCACATTGACGCAGCTTTCTTCCTCCTGTTATAAAGCCTGTTGATGTTGTGATTCTACCAAAGTAGCCTGTTTTGAGTTAGTTCTGCATTTCTTATTGGTTGGTACAGTTGCCCTATGCAGCTGTTAACATGCTTGTACAGGGTTTCTGTGAACAGTTTCACATAAGTAGAAGTATTTTATGGGTTTAGGGAGGCTTGACAATTTGCCAGGTTGTCATATGATTATAGGAAGGTAGCCTTTGAATAGTGGGGGTAGTTCTAAGATTTAGCAGACTGTACAGGGCGCAGGTCTTCATTCATCATCCTTGTCTATACACCCATTTTTCTTTAGCTGCTTTTATTCATTTCACAGTTGCAGGAACCCATAATATATTCTTGCAAGCAACGAGCATAATGCAAGAACTAATTCTAAATGGGATACCAGTTTGTTGCACTGCATATCCATTCACATGCATCCATGATCACACACCTGCCTAGTGAAACGTTATTAGTGTCAATCAGTATACCAGCATATCTTTGAGATGTAGGCAAAAACTAGAGACACCAGTAGAAACGTGTGGATACCCATCTGAGAACTGGGGTTCAGGCCATGTGAAGCAGCAGTGTTATCAACCATGCTTACATGTACATTCATAAATTTTGAGTCTGCTTCATCATTTCCAAGAAGTATTTGACTGCCCATTTACTTAGTTATTTCCTTATTGCCTATTGTGTGTGCTAGATTGAAAATAGTAATAGTTAACCACTCTAAAGTTGTCTCATCTGAGAGAATGAGAAGGCTCAAAGCTCAGGAAAAAGAAAAGGACTGAAAAGAAAAACTGAGGTGACAGTGGACTGAGGAGGAGCTTAACGGTGTTTTGTCAAGAGCACATAAGTACTGGGCTAAGGATGACCTCCACATGATGAGATCAGTACGTTAGCGTATAATGGGAAACGTGGTTTGAAATGGTTTGTCATCAACACCAGATGTTTTAAGTCCTCTTCCTATTGCCAAGGCAATTCTTGCTCTATCCAGAATGTCGGATGTGACTTGCTTGAGTAGTCAAACACTGTCTATTTGAATGTTTCAAACTGATCTCTGAAGCATATAGAAAAAAATTAGAACACTGCATGGAAGCAGATAGTATTAGTGGTTATATTACAGAAATAAAGACTTGCTTGCATGGGTATACAAGTGAGTGTCAAGTTGAGAGGCCTCTCCATGAGGGAACAAGCTCTCTGTAGTTTGCTTGAGTCTCTGGTTAGCTGATTGAGAACATAACAATACTGAGGAACTGGGAGAAAAAGGGTGACCTCTTTCTGTCTGGCAGAGCACAGCAGCATAAAAAGGAGGTACCTAACACCACTTGAGAGGACAAATGAGCACATAGGAACAGTCTAATCATTCACAGTAGTTTGCAATGGCAAAAAGGAAGATATTAGTTCAGGTGCGTGATAGGGTCTTGTAGGAAACTATTTCCCTGTATGGCCTCTGGCATGTAATTGTGAAAACAGAAAGATGTGTTAAATTCAGACTGATTCACAGGAAATCCCTCTTCAGGGACTTCTACTAGGGAGGCTGTTAATTCTTGCCAGTTAAGGAAATCAGTGCTCTCTGCATGCCCTTTGCATACAGTTAGCAGATGGTGTTTATTGTGTGCTGTATTGGCTTTATTGGCTTGCAGATTTTACTTTGGACTTAAAAGCCAGAAACTAGAAGGGCTTAGTTTTCCTTTTAGCTAGAATCCAAATGTTTCTTGTTCAGAAGTTGATTTTTTTGACCATTTCTTAATATTTGCATGTTTTATTGTAAATTATTTGTGCATGTTGTAGTGTCTGTGTATTTATTTAAAAAATGCTTTATTTCAAGTAGAATGTTATTGTCTAGCTTTGAATGCATGTGGCTGATATTTTTCTTAGTAGCTTATGGGTTTGTGCATTTTACTAAGACTGATAATTGGGTGGTTACTGCTGTATGAATAGTGAGTGTTCAAACTAGTTGCTACCATTTGAATATTGAAAGGTAGGCTTATTTTAAGGATTTGTTCCTGCTTTGTTTGTTTTGAATAACCGGTGAGAAGCATATCATAAACTTGAGAAGGGAGGGTGTTGGTACAGGAGAATTACTGTTTATCTCACATTCTGGTAAATGATGTGTGCATGCACAAAATTCTTTTGGTTAAATTTTAATTACTGTCAGTAAGATTTGTAATGGAACTCACTGTGCTCAGTCTGAGTTGGGTGAAATCTTAGGCTGCCAATGATTTATAACACTCATCTGTAGGTGTATAATGTAAACCTTATTTGGAAATGGCAGGTGCTGGAGATTGGTCACGGCAGCAGTGCACATTTACTGCATATCATTAAGGTCAATTACCCTTTGCAGATTATAGTAGTAAGATTCTAAAGCCCTGTACTGCTAGTTCCATTGTGCCATCAAATGTTGATGATAGCAGTGTGGGAAGCTTGTAACTCCTGCCCTATTCAAAGTGGTCCCACTATCCACAGCTCCCACAGTGCTTACAGAATACTGTTGTTGAGCACACATTACATAGAATTGTGCAAAATATGAAGTAACTAGTAAAGATGTGCATGTGTGTGTGTGTGCTTATAAATGTTACAGTTTTTAAACTCATGTTTATTTTACGATCCAGTGCAGCACGATCTTCTGGGGACACAAATTTAGATGACATCTGCAAGCTGCTACGCAGCACTGGCTATTCTAGTCAGCCAGGAGCCAAAAGACCTCCTAATTATCCAGAAAGTTATTTTCAGAGGGTCCCAGTCAGTGAGACTTTTATCAGTATGGTCGTTGGTCGACTTCGTTCGGATGATATATACAACCAGGTAAACACTATTTATTCTTAATCAAAATTGCTATTCAGGTACATATAATGAAATAGTTTGTACATAAAGTTAATAGAGCTTGTTATGAAAAATGTAGCATACGACTCTCCCATAAAAGTAATTTGTATTGTTGCAAATGAGAATATAATGGAACTGGATCATTGGAAGGGAAACTACATTATTTGGACTGTAATAGTAGAAGATGTGTTTTTGAAACAAAGAATGGCTTTTTGAATTTGCATTAAAAAAATGTTTTTTTTAACTATAACTGGTTTTAATTCTCAAAGGAACATAAAGCAGTGGAGAAGGAAATATTCACTTATGGTCTATGATAAAGGAAATTGTTTTGACATTTCCTATTGTCATCATTATACATGACCATAAATAAATCAGTTCACAGACTTTGTTTCACATTAACAAGGGTTTGCTGTTTACATTTTTCTTAACACAAAATTATAAAACTGTGTATTTATGTAAACAATTTTCACAGAAAGAGTGTACACATTGCATTTTTTCTCTGTGTGTTGAAGTTCTAAGTGTAGATAAAAGTGCTTGCTTCTTAATTTAAATAAAGCATTGTCTGCTCCGTCATCTGGGTCTTTAGTTCATTATTTCATCCAATTGTAAAATTATGTAGACTGCTTTAATTTAGTCAGTCTTATCTTGACAGCTACTTCTTTACAGGTTCAGTAGTGGATGGTTTGCATTTTATTTGTCCCAACTTAAACATGGTATTATTTTTAACAGTTAGCTACTTTGCATTTAACGTGCTTTTATTTTTACAGTTAACTAAATTATTTCTCACTCATGTCATTTTTATGTGCACTGTAATGCAGCCATTTTGCATTTATTTATTTGTTTGTTTATTTTCAGTTTGTTTGCCAGGATGGTCCATTAGGCCACTAGGAGCCCGTTTTCAGTGGAGTCCTGGGGAGAAAAGCTCCACTTTACAGTTACATTTTAGTTAACAAAGTTGAAAATTACAAATGTTTTAGTTGACAAAGTTGAAAATTACGAACGTACAGGTCAGTTGGAGAAATACAGAGTGACAGTATTACAATAGATTGGCATTAGTATATGCATGAACAAAGTTAAATTACAATCAAATTGTTTTTTTTTCTTTAGTGTGCCATTTCCAACACATTATTATTGGTGGGTACAAGGCTGTAGAAGGATAGTCACAGATTTACTAGCTGAGTCAAGGAAGTTATGTAGGATGAGAGCAGGAGCATTCCCATTGTGAAGTTAGGTGTGAGCGAAGCAAAGTTTTGAAGGTGGAGGGACTGCTAGTGGTGTGGATTAGAGGAGGGAGAGAGTTCCAGTGGTGAGCTAAAGAGAAGGACAGAAGATGTTTCCCTGATGGATGGACAGGTTTATGTAATTCTATTAGATTTTGGGAGTTAGATCTTAGAAGTCTATGAGGCTAATGCATTTGAAGGGTGGGTAATTAGTTAACTCTAGCCACTTCAATTGCTGTAGGGAAGTACAATGGTGAGTAGAGGTTCTATGGCCTGTTGCAAATTTAGAGATTTTATTATAACAGGAGGAGAGGTTTGTCTTGAGTGAAGATTGCAGATTAGTAAGGATAGAGGCGCCATAGAGGAGGGATGGGATGAGATGCATAGTAGCGAGAATGATCCGGGTAGAGGGAGAGATATATAGCGATTTTTGGCGATGCAGAATACCAAGCTTCTTGTGAGTTTTTTTTTTATATATTTACTTGGAGATGGCTATCAAACTTTAGTTGATAGTCTATAAGGACTCCAAGTAGTTTTGCAGTGGAGACTATTTTGAGAAGTGTGTTTCGACTGGTGATAGAGAATGAGTTTTTATCTAGGCTGATAGTTTTAGATGGGGTGAATATCATAAGCTTAGTCTTGGTAGCATTGAGTGCAAGATGGTTGTCTAGCATCCATTCCTCAGAAGGGAAGGCGTCCTGGGTTAGTTTTGCTAAGGAGGAAATAGAGGTGGCAGAGCAGATTATAGTTGAATTGTCCGCATATTGCACAAGGTTGGTATTATGGATGGCCTGATAGTAGTCATTGGTGAAAATGTTAAATAGAAGGGGACCTAGAACTGAGCCCTGGGGCACACCTGTGGCAGTATTTAGGAAGGTTGAGGTGGCTTTTTCCCACTTGACTGCTTGTTGCATATTTGATAGATAACTGGTGAACCATTAAATAAAGGAGTGGGATATATTTAGTTTAGAGATTTTAGTAAGGAGGAGACTATGAGAGATGATGTCGAAGGCCTTGGAGAGGTCTAGGAGGAGGGTGGATACAATGTTTCCTGAGTCTCGGGCCTTATTGACCGTTTCTAGGAAGGAGAGGAAAGCAGTGGTGGTGGTACTATGGCCAAGTCGAAATCCGTGCTGGGTGGGAGTGAGAAGGTGGTTATCTATAAGATAGGGCAAGAGTTGTAAATGGACGCATTTTTCGAGGAGTTTGGAGAGAAGGGATAGGATGGCAATAGGCCGAAAGTTAGGGATGTCATTATTATTGCTTTCTTTATGGAGTGGAATAATAAAAGCTTTTTTCCAGAGCTGTGGAACATGGCATTCTGTAATTGACCCCTTTATTAGGATGCAGATAGGGAAGGCAATGGCTTCTGTGACTAACTTTAGGAAGTGAGAGGGTATTTCATCTGGGGCATTAGAACATGGTTTCAAGTTTAGTAGAAGTTTTTTTTTTTTTTATATAGTAGATATAGGGATTGGGGTCATGGAGAAGGGTGGAGGTTGAAAGCTGGAGATATTGGAGAAGGAGGAAGGGTTGTGTAGAGGTGAGTGTGGAGGAGTGGGAATAGTGAAAGAGGTTGCAAGTTTGGCTATGGAGTCAGTGAAGAATGAGTTGAATTTGGAAGCTAAATTCAAGTCGGAGGCATTTGGATCAGGGCAGGGATTTTCTTTTTTACCTGGGTGAGATTTCATCCCAGAATTTTTTTTGGGTTAGTGTTATGGTTATTTTGGAGTGTGAAAAAGTAGGCTTTGCAATCTGAGATAATAAATTTTTTTAGTTTGTTACGAAGCATTTTATAGTTGTAAAGTGTAGTGGAAGTTTTAGTTTTGTGGTAGTGTTTCCAAGCTTTATCACGGAGTCGCATGTTGGCTAAGGTATTCTTTCTTAACCATGGGACGGGGATACTTTTTATGCTTTTAGTTTTCAAGGGGGCAAATGAGTCTAACAAGTTTAAGAAAATAGTATTGAAGTAGAAAACAGCCTTACCTAGTGATAGAGTTTTCAGTGGATTCCAGATTGTACTTTGTAGTGCATTAGAGAATGCATTAGGATTAAAGTTTTTTAATTGCCGAGTGGAGATGTAGGTATGGGATAATTGTAGGGAAGAGGGAAGACGATGAGGGAAAGTGGTCCCCTAGTGGGTCAGGTAAGGTACTACTGTCAGAGATGTATTTGGGATGGGATACCAGAATCCAGTCTAAGGTGCTTCCAGTGAGGAAGTCTTTAGAAGGTCTAGTGGTTGAGTTGATAAGTTGAGTGAAGTAGTAAAGATTTATATTTAGGGAGTTAGTTGGAGATTCTATTGAGGCCCAATTAATGTTAACATCGCCCGTGATTATGGTTTCATTAGTAATATTTGTAGAAAACCAGGAGAGAATTTCTTCGAGAATTGGGATATTGTAACAAGGAGGGAAGTAGAGGGTGACAATACAAATTGGTTTATGCTTGTTTACATGGAGTAGGGCTGGAATTAATTCGGCATTACTAAATTTGGGAATAGGCTTTGAGTAGAGGGTAAGAGAGAGGGATGAGGAATAGAGGAGTGTGATGCCTCCCCCTCTTTTATGGGTTCTATTTTTTCTAATAATGCTATAGTTAGGCGGTTTTGTTTGAGGTTTAAGCCATGTTTCAGAAATGGACAGAATATCTGGTTTATTGTAGAGAAGCCAGGCATGACGATTAGGGATTTTATTACATATGCTCTGAGCGTTAAGAGCTGTGAAATGGATGGATTTGGCAGCTGAGTGAGAAGGGTTAGATGGGTAGGTTGAGTTGTGGGGGGGGGGGGGCGGGTCAGGATTTGGAAGAATGTCTCCTGAGAGCAAGATGGAGATAAAGTTACGGATATGGGAAAATAGATATTTGAATTGGTTAGCATCTGATTTGTGGATTATAAGCTTTGATGAGGTGGGGCTAATATAAATGGGGGAAGTAATTCTAGGGTTGGATAAGAGTTTATATGGGAAGAGCATAGCATTGTTGAAGCAGTAGAGACTGGTGGATGTACAGGCTGAGGAGTGATCATGCTGTAAACAGGATGGGATAGTAGAGAGAAATGGGGGAGATTGGCACAGAGAGGACTAGTGAGTAGATTTAAGTAGGATAAGGTGATGAGATGTAGTATTTGAGTTAGAAGTGTGGTAGGTTTTGTGGACATGATGTTGATGTTAATTGTGGGTACTTATTGGGATAAACTTTAGGATTGGATAGGTATTGGAACAGGCTATGATCAGTAGGGGTGGGATGAAAGTAGGGGATTGCACTGGGAGGGATTGATTTAGTTATGGGTGGGGTGAATAAGTTGATTGGGTCTGGGAGTGGGTGGGTGTGGTTAAGTAAGTATAAGTGTAGAGATATTGGGGGTGGGTGAGATTTGGGGGTAGGGTAGGGAAGCAGAGTGAGCCCGCAGGGCGAACAGAGCCAGGGAGAAGGAAGAAGGCAAGTCAGCGAGAAACGATCAGTGGAGCAAGCACAAAGGTCAGAAAGATACAAGGGGGGGGCACTAGATAAGCTAGGCAGGACCAAAGAGAAGGCAAAGAGAGTCACAGAGGTTTAGTAGAGACAATAGGGCAATAGAAGGATATCAAAGCTATTTAAACAAGAAGGAAAAATTGGTTGGCAGTAAGTAGATGCTGCCACCTTGTGGACAAATGTAACTGCAGTGTGGGGCTACAGGCACCTAGAGGGGAGTGGATAGACTAGTGAGAGAAAGGGTGAGTGGGGGCCATGGTAGGCTGCTAGCATGGACACACAAGGTTGAAATACAGCTGAAAAGTACTGTTATCTTCCAAATGGTACATACACTTTTTATTTTTGCTAGTTCTTGGGGAGGTCAGTAGGCTCGCCAAGGGTTGAATCAGATTACGTTGGAAGGCTCTATTCATGAATGGAAGGCCAGAAGTACCCCGAGTGGCAGGAAACACCTGTGGTAGGTTTTATGCAGCAAGACAGACTGAAAGAGAAGGGATAAGTATCAGTTAATAACTAAACTATAGCTTATCAGCAACAACAAATGTAAAAGAAAAGGGTTTTAGTGTGATATGTTAGGTTGTCTTGAGAGTGTGTGCTAGTGAGGGGGGACTAGTTGGCTTTATGTCCTGAGTTATAAGTACAGTATAATATTACAGCATTGGTAGTGAATTGCAAAAACTTAGGCAACGACCTTCATTTTAGTAGCACATCACTTATAAAGAAGTATGTAGTGCAACAGAAATTACATATATGTTAAAACTATTCTTTGCGTGTATAAAGTTTTTCAGGAGTATCAACAATTGAAATGCAATTGAATGCATGACACCCTATGTATTTTATTCTGTCCCATGTTATAGTACTCATTACTGTAACTGTGTTTAGTACGTTACTGCTTTTGAAAAGTTGCTTACATCAGCAATTAGGCTGCGTTGAAGAGGGGTTGCTTACAGTAACATGTAAAATATGATACCATTGTGATCTATCTAAAAGCACTGATGTTTTAATAGGGTAATTATAAATGGATGTATTCGGTGTTTGGCAGAGTCCTGGTCCATACAGAATAATAAATTCATCCAAATGCAAAGTATGGAAATTGTGGGCAGGTAAAGGTTGGTAATCTGATGCAGTCTAAATTTTCATTGTGTCTAAACTTACAGATCACACCTTTTTCATTCGGGTTTAATATTGCATCTTTGCTTTTTCTTGAATTTCACCATTTTGCTTTCCTCCAGGTACTGACCAAGAATATGTTGTGCATACATCTTCTGAATTTCCACTAAAGAAATACTTTTTGCATGATGTTCATCGTGCATACAGATGCAGTAATCACAGATGGGTTCTCTGCCGTCAGGCGGGTCCTCGGTCGGCCGAATTCCAAAGTCTAGGTCCGGCGTCGGTTGCTGTCGCTTTCTCTCCTGACGTCAGTAAGGCCGGAGTATATAAGACACAGCCGACGCCATGTTCTTCAGTCTTTTTTGCCACGCGGTGCCCGAAGCAGAAGCAGTTCGCAAGTGCCGGTCGGCCAGCTCCTGAATTACGAAAAATTGGAAACCGAAGTCTTCATTAAAGCTAAGTACCCCGTTGGGGAAACTTTTCTTGCCTCAGACCGATGTCAGAAAAAGTTAATAATTGTATTTCTTGTGGGAAGCAAATACCGCATAAGGATTTCCATTCCCTCTGCATACCTTGTTTAGGCCCGGACCACGACGTCTCGGGCTGTCGCTTTTGCGCTACTTTCAATAAATGCACTATTAAGCATCGGGCGGAGTTCGCCCAACACTTTTTTGGAAAAGCCTTTGATTATAAAATGTCGTCGGAGACTCCGACTACCGTTTTGTCCAAAAAACGCAAGGACAAGGACCGACACGCGAGGTCCGCGGTCCCCACCGACACCACGCCAAAACTGGCTGCACGTGGTCCGGTTCTCAGCGAGACGCCTTTGCAGTCCCTGACTACCGACGACACTCCTTTGGCAGTGTCTTCTGTAACCGAGACCGCAGGTACCTCGGCCCTTTCCCAGACTACAACCACCGAAGCCATTGCGAGTGTTGAGCCTCCTAATGTGGACAGGTCCACTTCCACCCATGGTGTCTTTAGACCCTCATCTTCCTTTTCTATTAAGGCCTTCACTAAATCCAAATCAGCCAGGCATCCGAAGAGGCCTGTTGCACAGGGCCCTTCTCCAGGCCCCATGCCTAAAAAACAGATGCTTAAAATGGCTGAGGATTTAATTACTCTCATCAGGGGTTCTCAGCCCCCTCTAGACAAGAGACCCAGAGTGGAGGAAGATTCTCCCTCTTCTGATCAGGGCTCCATTTTATCAGAACATTCTGATGTAGAGGAACACTCTTACTCCCCTTTTGAAGATTCGGATGCAGAGCAGTCCATTCCTTCTGTATCTCCTCCTGAGGATTTTTCCTTTGGGGAAACCTTGCACACTTTGAGGGAACACTTCCATTGGGAAGGCCAAGACTTTTCCGATTCCAAGAAAAGACTTAGGGAATTTCTTTTGTTACCTCAACACAGACCTCTGGCAATACCTCCTGTTTTGGACATACTTAATGATGTTTATTCGGAGGCTTGCCTTAACCCAGATTCCCTGCCTCCTGCACCAGTCAAACCTGATAGGTACTACAGAGTTCCTAACTCTCATCAATTTCTCTACAAAAGCCATAATGCTGACCCTGAAACCATTTCTCAAGGCCCCAAGGGATTGAAGGCCTCTACTGCCAAGAATCCACTTCCTGCCGAAAGAGAGTCAAGAATCCACTTCCTGCCGAAAGAGAGTCAAGATCCTTAGAAAGGTGGGGAAAAAAGGTATATACCTCGGCCACCCTAGCCATGGGGGCCTTAAATTGTCAGTTTCATATGCTTAAATATCAACAGTTCCTGTTATCACAATTAAGGAATAAAATGTCTCAACCTGAACAACCAGATTTGAAGGAGTTGCAGGATATGATGCATAGTGCAGAGCAAGTGGGTAACCACACCTTACAATGCGGCTATGATGCCCTAGAGGCCTCAAGTAGAGCTGCTGCTACAGGATCAGTCATTCGTAGACATGCCTGGCTTAGGGAACAAAGCTTGCCTGATCATGTGAAAGCTAAACTTCTAGATGCTCCTTTACAAAAGGATGTGCTGTTTGGTACTAATGCTGAGGAGTTATTACGGAAAATGAAAGAAAAAGCCAAATCTATGCAAACTGTCAAAGCTTTTCTACAGGTCCAACCACCACGTTTTAGCAGAAATTGGCCTTCAAAAAACTGGTCCTTTCCAGCCACTGACAAGCCCCAAAGAGGTAGATACAGACGCACAAGGGGCAGAGGGCAATCACAAGGATCATATAGAGGCCGACAATGGCAAACTCCAGCACCAAGAGGTGGCGAAGACAGTGCACAACAGTATAGGAAACAAACCCAATGACTCCCTCATTTCCATGCCAAGCAAGTCTCAGCTGGCAGCACCTTTGGGAGGAAAGCTGGCATTATTTGCAAGAAATTGGCATATTGTCACAACAGACAAAAGGATCCTGGACGTTATAAACAGAGGCTACAAATTTCAATTCCACACTCTTCCAAAAATGAGAGGCATGCCAAACCTGCCACCCAATCAAAGGGCAGAGGCACAACTACAAATTTCAAAGCTCATAGGCATGAGAGCTATTCAAGAGGTACACTCACGAACAAGGTCAAGGTTTTTATTCCAGACTTTTTCTGGCACCAAGGAAAGGAACCGACTGGAGACCCATTTTGGACTTATCCATCCTAAACACATTTTTACTCGTACCAAAATTCAAGATGCTCACATTACAGCAGCTTCTTCCCATGCTGGGCAAGGAGTTTTGGCTGGTAACATTGGACCTCAAGGAGGCATACCTGCATGTCCCAATCAGACAAAGCTGCAGAAGATACCTCAGATTTCTTGCAGGTTCAATCCACTATCAATTCTCTGCATTGCCCTTTGGCTTATCTACTGCGCCCAGAGTATTCACAAAATGCCTGGCATCAATGATTGCCTACTGCAGACTTCAAGGGATACAAATTTACCCTTATTTGGACGACTGCCTTATCCAAGCGGACAGCAAGCACATACTTCTGGAACATCTGGCCTATGTAACACGGTTACTGCATTCTCTGGGATACACAATCAACAAAGAGAAATCCAGGCTAACACCATCTCAGAAAATAACTTTCCTGGGTGCCAACTTGGACACAAACACCCAGATGGCCTATCTTACGCCAGAAAAACAGGGGCAACTAACTCAGTACTTCAAAATACTAGCAAAATGTACCAGGCTTACTGCAAGGAAAATCCTGCAGGCTCTGGGCGTTATGGCATCTTGCATTCTTTTAATCCCATGTGCAAAGTTGCATATGAGGAAACTTCAATGGTACCTAAAAAACCTATGGTCTCAACACAGTCACAGTTTGGAAACAATAATACCAATAATTCCATGTTTGCAAAAGGAATTTCTATGGTGGGCCCAAGCATGTCAAGCAAACACAGGTCTCCCATTCTGCAAGCCTCAAGCAAATCAAGTCATCACAACAGACGCCTCAGATTACGCCTGGGGGGCGCACATGACAGACAGGTGCATTCAGGGCAAATGGTCCCAAAAGGAAAAGCACCTTCACATCAATCAAAAAGAAATGCTAGCCGTAATAAATGCAATTACAGCTTTCAAGGACCTCCTGCATCCAGGACAATTACTGATAAGAACAGACAACACCACAGTAATGTGGTACATAAACAAACAAGGAGGAACACATTCATACCCCTTGTGCAGACTAGCCATGACTCTTTGGAACTTGGCTCTGGAATGGCAAATAGAACTTCAAGCACAGTACTTGCCAGGATTGGAAAACACGCTGGCAGACAATCTAAGCAGAAATATGACAGATCCACACGAATGGAAGTTGCATCCTCAGGTGTTTACAGAGATAATCCAAGCGTGAGGGAGGCCAGACATAGATCTATTTGCCTCCCACAGGAATCATCAATTGGAAAAGTTTTGTTCGAGGACCTTTCATCCAAAGGCCTGGAGAGTGGACGCCCTTTCATTCAGTTGGACAGCATGGACAGTTTACGCTTTCCCACCTCTGCCTCTTCTGCCCAAGGTGCTCTTGAAAGCAAGAGCAGACAGACCGAAGATGATACTGATTGCTCCAGATTGGCCAAGGCAACACTGGTACCCGCTCCTGAGGAGCCTAACACATACTCCTCCCTGGTCCCTACCTCTAATGCCTCTTCTGCTGACTCAGCACAGCTACAAAACTCTTCACAGTCAGCTGAAAACACTCAATCTTGCTGCATGGAAAATTCCTTAACACCACAACAGA
This sequence comes from Protopterus annectens, assembly GCF_019279795.1. NCBI lineage: Eukaryota > Metazoa > Chordata > Ceratodontiformes > Protopteridae > Protopterus > Protopterus annectens. The sequence continues at coordinate 90,857,312 of NC_056732.1, read as the reverse complement.
CCCTACTCTCCAAGGAGGTGCAGGATGTCATTTTGGAGGCCAGAAGGCCATCTACTAGAAAGGCTTACTCCGCAAAATGGAAACGGTTTTGCTCTTGGAATGAGAAAAAAGGCCAGGACCCTAGAAAACTGAATTTGCCTCAGGTATTACAGTATCTAGCTGAGCTGCTGAACAGTGGACTTTCATTTTCTTCCATAAAAATCCATGCCTCAGCCATTTCTGCAGAATTCAACACGGATCCACCTTTATTTTCTCACCCACTCTTATGACAGTTCCTCAGAGGGGCTAAGAATATAAGACCACCAAGGAAACAACCAATACCAGCCTGGGATCTTAATTACATTCTAGAAAAATTATCATTGCCTCCTTTTGAACCAGCTGCCTCACCAGATTTGCAATATTTGTCCTGGAAAACAGCCTTCCTTCTGGCCATCACTTCAGCTCGTAGGGTTTCGGAACTACAGGCCCACATGGCGGTGCAGCCCTTGCTCATCTTCCATCAGGACAGGGTTTCCCTTCGTACCAACCCGTCATTTATGCCTAAAGTGGTATCCAGGGTAGCTTTAAATCAAGCCATACACTTACCTACCTTTTACCCCAATCCTCAAAACAAAGGGGAAAGGCTGCTACACTCTTTAGACATCCATAGGCAGCTACGTTATTATTTGGACAGAACAAAGTCCTTCAGGAAATCAGAACAACTTTTTGTGTCCTATGCTGTAGGGGCTCAAGGGAAGCCAGTTACCAAGCAGACAATTTCAAAGTGGATAGGCCACTGCATACGGTTTTGTTATTACTATCATGGGAACTCTGTTCCCACAGGCATCAGATCCCACTCCACCAGGGCCACAGCTACCTCTACAGCCTTCCTCAGAGGAGTTCCTACCAAAGATATTTTGGAGGCAGCCACTTGGAGTTCTGTACATACCTTCACAAAACACTACCACCTGCCTTTATATTCCAAAACTAGAGCAGGTTTTGCCACTGCTGTGTTGCAGGGCATTCTGGCTCATCCCAGTTCCACCTAGTACCTACCACCCTGTGCGTAGCTTTGGGACTCTACCCATCTGTGATTACTGCAACTGTATGCACGATGAACATAGTACAGTTTTGTACCTACCATAAATGTAGATGTTCAAGTGCTAATACAGCTGCAGTACAGGTTACCCTCCCTCCTTCCCCACTTGGTAAAGGCATGGGGCCTAACCCCCTCTTCATACAACCTGACTGGGTTATCCTTCTATGGTTTATTTGCTTGCAACTACTGATTTTGGATTATATTGCATTGCATGTATGTATATATATATATATATATATATATATATATATATATATATATAATTTATGTATTGCCTTCCTTCTGGGGGCACCCGACATCTGGGGCAAGAAAGACTGAAGAACATGGCGTCGGCTGTGTCTTATATACTCCGGCCTTACTGACGTCAGGAGAGAAAGCGACAGCAACTGACGCCGGACCTAGACTTTGGAATTCGGCCGACCGAGGACCCGCCTGACGGCAGAGAACCCATCTGTGATTACTGCAGCTGTATTAGCACTCGAACATCTACATTTATGGTAGGTACAAAACTGTACTTTCTCCTTTGTAGTTTTGGCATTATAGCATTTGGTGTTGCCCACTGTAGTGCTCTTCTTTCCTTTCTTATCTTTGTGATGACCTACTGGTCTCATGCCAGTGTACTCCGTGTCACCTTGGTTGGTAGGCAAGGCACTTGCATCTAGGCAGTGTTGCTAGGAACTTCCTTCAGATCTTCTCAGTTCTCTCAGTGCTTCTGTTTCTGCATCACTGCTGCAGAAGTCTGATCTGAGTATTGTTCACTGACTGCTGTTTTTTTTTTTTTGTAGAGATCATTAATTAAAACATAAAACCATTTTTGTGACAAGTGATTGTCCATCTTAGCAGCAGAAGTAACTTTTTGTTTTTCCATAATTTTATCCTTCATCTCATTTTTTTAAATAACTCTCAGGGAGTTCGACAAGAAACGTAAGAAAAAAGAATTTATTTACTTACGTATTTTGTTTTTTTTTAACCTTGAGATTGGACTGGTCATAAGATCCTTTTTGGCCACATCCCAAAACACAAGGTGATTACAAAAACCTAATAAAAAAGCTGCATATACAGAAGCAGAAATATATACATAAGTAACATGTAAAAATATGAAATTAATTAGCAGAAGAACTATAAATAATGCTTAGAAAATATCTGTAAAAGCCTGAGTTTTATTATGGGTTTGCAACAGAGTTGAGTTTTATTGGATACGATTGTATGTTGACTAACTCTTGTAACTGAAGCAAGTACATTTAGTTTGTTTATAGAGGTGGGGTTTTATTTTCTGTAATTGTTGAAAATGATCAGATAATCCTTGCACCTCTGAAGTGGTGTTCCAAATGTTTCGGGATAATTTATAGAGTTTTTATCTAGAGCCATGGGGGACCTTTGTGATAGAAGGTCATTGTGGCTCCAGGGAGAGTGTTCCATGACATGGAATTGAGGTTTTGACTTGAGTAGACTACAGTAAGAATTGTGAAGAAGTGTAAAAATTAAAATGGTAAGCAGGAAAGAGTTCTTGTGTTTGAGTAGTAACATTATTTCAAGTGTGATGTGTATAAATCTAAGCATTCTTTTGGCTGTGGGGATGAAAAGATTAGAAAATATTAGATGTCCTTCTATTCCCATGTTGCAGTATTAATAACATGAGGGACATTCCACCTAGGCGACCCGAACGTTCAGCCAGTATACCAAAGACTTAAAGCTACTGCAAGATACGTGAGATGTTTCACATAGTACAGCTGAGCATCTGCCATAAAAGTGCCATCCACACCTACCATCCTTAGAACTTCTAACGCCAGTCCAAGTAACAGCTTCCAGTCATCCGTCTTGATCGCCGAAAGTTATTCTTCTGTTCAGGTAAGTGTCCTTTTGGGGAAAATCTTTAACGCTTTTGCTACTGCATGCTTGTTAGAGGTTAATGTCATCCAAGAAGGGCAAGTGCAATTGTGGAAGGCAGATTCCACACAAAGACAACCACTACCAGTGTCTTTTTTTTTTTTGTCTGGGGTGTGATCACAACTACGAGGCCTGAGCCATCTGTCAGACATTCTTCCCTAAAACTCTCCACAGTCATCTGTCTACCCTTAACATTTACTTTAGAAAACCATAGACTTAAGAAATTAGCATTAGGCATGGAAGGTACTGCTGGTCTGTCGGGTGAGCGTCTGAAGAAAATGTTAAGAAGGTAAGACCCAAATCCAAAATGAGAGTTTTTCAAATGGAAAAGCTCTCATGTGTCAGAGGTACAGAAAGAGGTATTATGACCTCTTACAAATTGACTCTCCAGTGCCTTCTACCTTCCTGCCTGTCTTGCCAACCTTTCAAGAGGCTTTCAATGCTACATTTAAACACCCTGATTCTCAACCCCCTGCACCCAGGAGGCCAGACAGATTCTATAAGGTTCCTGAGGACACCAGCTACTTATATAAATGCTCTCTTGCAGACCCAGCTGTGATCTCCTTGTGTGCTGGTAAAACTTCTAAATTTCTGCCCTCTCAATCTTCTTTCCTGCGATAAAGACCACAAGATGATGGAGGGAATTGGGAAAAAGGTAACTTTGACAGCTGTTTACATTCCATCAGCTCAAAATGTTCAGGCACACACTCTGAGCAGCTCCACAACACAGGCCCATGAATGGATTATCCACAGGGATGTGTTTCTAAACATTCTCCACCAGTGGAGTATGCCTCAAATAGATCTCTTTGCCTTCCCTGTGAACGAACAACTTCCAAAGTTCTGTGTCTCCCTCACCCTCTGGTCTGGAAGGTGGACATCCTAGCATTCTCCTGGAAGGAGATGTTTCTTTATGCAGTCCCCCTTCCCTGTAATTCAGAAGGTCCTCTTAAAGGTTCAGAAGGACAAACCAAAAATCTTGTTGGTGACCCCAGTTTGGCCAAGACAGCATTGGTTCCCTCTTCTTCTGCAATTAGCTAAGGGCAGTCATCACAAGTTACCGCAAAAGGTGGATTTACTTACACAAGACAAGAGATCTCTCATTCATCCACATTTCCCAACACTGAACCTGACCTTTTGGGTGATAGGCTTGGGATCCCTTTCAAACACCTTTTTTCTGTGGACATGCTGTTTGTCCTGCAGGAGGCCAGGAAATCTACTATAAGGAGATCCTACTTATCCAAATGGAAGAGGTTCTCCATCTGGTGTTTTAATAAGAGGCTAGATCCATTTTCTGTGGATGTTCCTCTAGTCCTTTCTTACTTGTATGAATTGCTCAAGGATGGGTTGGCCTACTCCTCAGTTAAAGCCCATCTGTCAGCCATTTCTGCATATCTACTTTTGTCTCCTCCCTTAGCTTCTAGATTAGAGGTCAAACTTTACCTAAATGGCATCATTCACGTTAGGCCTCCAAAGAAACCTGTTCTTCCTCCTTGGGACCTAAATTACTTTTTGGAAAAACTGACCCAAGCACCCTTTGAACCTGCTGCTGCTTCTCTCCTCTCCTAAAATGTTATGCTTGGAAGACTGTTTTACTAAAAGCCATTACTTCTGCTAAGCGAGTTTCAGAACTCCAAGCTTTAATGGCCTCTCACCCTTTTCTGATTTTTCACAAGGAGAGGGTTTCCTTTCGTACCAATCTATCTTTCATGCCTAATGTGGTTAATGACTTGTCCCTTAATCTATTCAGTTATCCACCTTTTCCCCCATCACCTGAAAACTCTAGTGAGAGGGACCTGCACACTTTAGATGTACACAAACAACTCAGATTTTACCTGAACAAAACCAAATCCATTAGGAAATCCAAGCAATTGTTCATTTCTTTTCACTCCAGGGTGCTGGGAAAACCTGTTTCTAAACAAACTAATTCTAGTTGGATCTCTTAGGCAATTACCTTTTGCTATATCTCTCAGGGGAAAACTATATATTCTCTGTTAAAGCACATTCAGCTAGAGCTGTAGCTTCATCTGGAGTCTTCTTTAAAGGACTGGACAGTGCTTCCACCCTAGAGGCAGCTACTTGGTCCTCCATCCATATCATTACTAAACACTACAAACTAGAGTCCATTTCCATCCAGAGCAGGATTTGCTAGAGCAATTCTGCATGGCTTTGTGGAGACTTCTTGTGCTCCTACCCCCCCAACACACACACACACACACACACACACACACACACACACACACACACACACACACACACACACACACACACGAGCTTTGTAATTCTCCCTCATGTTATGAATACTGCAACACTTGAACAGGACATAGAATAGTTGTGTAAAATTTTATCATAACCATAGATGTCCTTCTCTTCCATGTTGCAGTATTCTAGCCCTCTCTCCTTCCCCCATGGTTCATGCTCTTCCTTGGATTTTACCTGGGAATTTTCTTTACTTCTTACCCTAGGACTGATGTTCTAACTGGGGATTCAGTTCTGAGGATGGTACATATGGACGTCACTTTTATGGTCAATGCTCAGCTGTACAATGATGTAATTTTGGGAATGTGGTGGTGAACTTGAAATAGATTGGCTTAATGATTGCATTGTTTTTTATTAGTTTTATCTGATGAAGTTTTAACATAGTTTAAAACGTAAGTATTTATTTGTAATAAACAGAGTGGTATCGTATTCAGAGCCTGGATTATCTTGGTTACAGAACAGTGTGTTAACATTTATGGTCCTTGGGAATGGCATCAAATTACAAGAAGTCTTCTCTGTCCTTTCAATTTCAATAACATTTCCAGGGGCTGTAATAGATGCAGTGCCTGTGAAAGTGTTCCATACTCAGTATAAACAGATTAGTCATGAATAACTCTGTCCGCACAAAACAAGCACAGAAAAACATTTCCTCACAGCTTTTAGGGTACATGTTTTCCTTCTTTTTCCTGATACTTCATGCAAGACTTCATAATTCAAAAGACTTTATGGCAGCTAAAAAATCTGTGGAACAGTCCACAGATCACTGGACAAGATGATTCCCTCTCTTTAAAATGTAAAAAGGCAGTCTTGTGGTGGATAAATATGGAAAGCCTGTTCACTGCAGTGACACAACTTTCCCCATCCAAAATCCCGTCTCTTACAACAGACCATTCAGTTTGTGTCTGGAAAGCCAATTTAATCAGCCTGTTACTGTAGGGTAACTGCTATCAACAGGAAAAAAAAATACTCCATGTCAACATAAAGGGGATAAGTGTAAATTACACAACATAAAGACATCTTTAAATCAACATGGAGTACAGGATACTAATGTGGTTCATAAACTAGGAAGAACCAGATCCTTCTGACTTTCCCGCGAGATGCTTTGGATTGGCAGCCGTCATTACATCTCAGTTTGTATCTTTCAGCTGTTCAGATACCCGTTGTATAGAATCAGTTGGCAGATGCCTTAAGTGGAAAGGTAGCTTTGGCAAGGCTCCCTGTGAAATGTGCAAACCTCAAAAGTGCAGCTCCCACAAAATTTTGAAAACTAAACACAGATTTTTTTCTTTATGGATTGTGCTAGTTTACAGTTATTTTATTTATTTTTATTTACTTATTTATTTTTGCATTTTGTCCCCCTACACCTACCAACAAAGCCATAATTTAGAGCAGGTGCCAGTATCTGCTTGCTCTTTTTTTTTTTTTTCTTGCTCCTCAACTTTGAGTTGAGGAATGCACCAGCATAGAGAATGGCACAGGGTGCTACAGTTCTGCATACTGATGAGGGCAGCTGTTCTTCCAAACCCCCCTTCCACTACTATACACTAAAACAGATCTCAGTACCTCAAGGGAAGAGGAATACTCAGCGTTATCACAACCCAAACGTGGTATAGATTTACCTACATTTTCATTTGTAGCAACAAATTTAATAAGAAAATAAATACAACCTGCCAATGTATTGAGATTTAATGCTACAGTGGTTCTCACCAAAGAAGGTGGCACAGCTGTTTATAAAGTACTTAGCATAATTGCATGTCTTTGGGGGGGTCATTTTTAACAGTAGTTACCCAAACAGCATCCCCCATTGTTTGATGAAAATTGTTTTAATAAGTTATTACATTGTTAACATTTTTATTTATTATGATAATGTATATTTTGTACAAAGAACAGTAGTTTTCCACAATTACACCTTCCTCTGGGTCAAGAAGGGGCTCAAAAAAGAAGAGGGGGATCATGGTAACATGGACTTTATACACGTGCCAAGTGGGTCATCCTAACCAAAGTACTGTTGAATGTTGGCACAAGATCTGTGTCAGCCTTCAGTGTGGTATGAGCACAGCTGATGAAATCTATGGCTGGGGAAGTAAGAGCAAATAAGTCTGAATGCAAATTTTAGGATTTACACCAATGACAGTAATGTCTCATTGAAGAGCTACTGGTATATGGTTCACTTCCCAGGCTTAGGTTTTGCAGTTCTGGGTGTTCAGTTTTTTCAAGATTCGACAAGGTCATCTTAATAATATGGTCTTCGATGATGTGGCGTTTCGATCCTTTGAAGTAGACCCATATGGGAGCGTTATATAGTTCTGAAAGCCCAAAATCCTGAGACCAAAACTTTGAAAGTTTAAAATACTGAAAACACACAGGATACCAACACTTACTATATTCCAGCACAAGTATATACAGAAACAAATAAAAGACAAACCATATTACTCTTTTCCAAGTATAAGCAGAGAGACAAGCCCCCCTGCACCCCCACACCCCCTGCTACTTAAATATATCAACTCCAAGATTGCACTTAGTGTAGTCAAGTGCAGTCTCGGAGTTGATATATTTAAGTAGCAGGGGGTGTGGGGGGCACAGCCCCACACATGGGGGTTACAGGGTGGCTTGCCCCCCCTGCATATAGTTGAAGGGTAATATGTTTCTGTATGTACTTGTGCGGGAATATAATAAGTGTTGGTATCCTGTATGTTTCAGTATTATGAGATTCAGTATTTTGAGTTTTCAGTATTTTGAACTTTTCATGATTTTGGTCTCAGGATTTTGGGCTTTCAGGATTGTGTAGCGCTCCTCCTCTATCTATCTATATACATATATATATATATATATATATATATATATATATCTGTGTGTGTATGTATATAGATGGAAATAGATCTATATTTATATGTATGTATCTATCTGTATTTATAAAAGGGAAAAGATAATGAGGAGGAGTCTCACAATTTTTTTGATGATCCCCGGTACCCTTTTTCAGGGTGTAATTAGAAAATGTGTGGTCATATATATAATATGCAGAAGAATCTACATACAATGTCCATCCAACCACCCAGTGTGCTTACCTCTCCTACTGGTCTATCTGTCTACCTTGGTATTTTATCTTTCATATTTTGCCAGTCCTACTGTGCAGTGTCCTTCACACAGTTACAAACATGCTTAACCATAAATACTAATCCTGTCCATCTGCAGCAAACCAGAATCACCCCCCCCCCCCACTATTCCATATAATTGTAACTACTAACTTCGGTGGTTGAACGCGCAACCCAGGTTCCTTCTCAAAATGTGCAAAAAGCCATGAAATCCCAAAGCAGCATACAGCCATCAGCAAACAGAAGTATAGTATTTCTCTCCCCTCCCTTTGCCTCTCCCCTCTGCTAACATGCTAACACACTCTTCGCCCTTTGCACTAGACACACTCAATAAGTGTTTAAAAAAAAACCCAGGGAAGATGAACACCTCTTCCTAGTGTGATGCTCCAATATTATGTTCTCAGATACTCCCCCATTAATGATTAATCTCTTTCTTTGTACACTATATAATGCTCTAACCCCTTTTATCCACTGTCATTCCCAACTACTTCCTATACAGTTTACCCCAAATATTCTCACGGCACACAGTCAGAAGCTTTTTGAATGTCCATGAAAAACACCCCTGCCTCCACCTTAACTTCTCTTTGTGCCCATCCAGTACAAATTGCGTTTTCCAGTGGTCAGCAGATCTCTCTTTAACAAGCTGTGTCTGCTTTCTCCCAATAATCTTAATGCAACACTTGCTGTAAACTTAGCAAACAAGTTTTCTGTGTTGCAAATAAAATTTGCCTTATTTTTAATATCCTTCCTATACCCTTCTGCTTATACAAAATCATAACTCTGGCATCCTCCTCCATTGAAGCTGGGAGCCACACCTTCTTCATTGCAACATCAGAACTCCTGTTAAACCCTCTTCAAGCTGCAGACCTATTTTGTTATAAAAGTCTGTTGCTCCTTCTCCCTCACCTTCAAATGGCATATAGCCTTTATCAGCTCCCATGCCCTTTCTCTTCTATTAATATTACTTTTCTCCTTCTTATCCAAACTATACCCCATCCATCCTGCAAACACTCATGCACCACTCTGCACCCTGTTATATAGTAAACTATCATGCATCTGTGATCTCCCTGTTGGATACTGTACTCACCCTTATCTTTTCTCTCTTCTATCCAGCCCTTTTCCTTTTGATATCTAAATCTGCCATAACAAAAGTCCTGTATCTATCTCTGTTTTAACCCCACAACCTACCATTCCTTTCCTGCCATCTCGGCTTGTATTTTGGGCTTTTCCTATTCCTTTGTCATTTGTTTGATACTCTCATGCATGTCATACTACTCTTTCCCAAGTAACCTGCTGACACGTGCAACCATCTAAGCTTTCAAACTGCCCCCCCCCCCCCATTTTCCCTGTCTTTCCTATAAAACTTTCTCCAGGTTATCTTTATACCATCTCACTCCCTTCCACTACCATACCCTACATTAATTTCACTCTGGCTTCATATTTCCATTGCCCTGGATTTCATCTCCTACCTTTTTTCTACTTCCCTCTTCTGCAAGCACTTGACCACAACATGATCTGAAATGCTGTCTAAACATTCCACCTTAATAACCTCCAGTAAGGTCTCCCTATCTACCAGTATCCTATCGAACTTACTAGGTTGTTGCTTTTCACACCAAGAAAAGGTAAAACCCCTGTCATTTGTACTAAGCTTCTCCCACACATAGGTTCATAGGTTGCTACTAGGCTATCGGCCCTAGCGCCTATACAAGCCTAGCCATAACAATTCCCTGGCTATTTCTTCCCACACTATTTACTTCCTGGACCCCTGTCTAGCAGGGCGACTGAAATGATCCCCGGGGTGAATTTCCTTTCTCCCATCCAATCATCAAGGTTCCTTTTGAAGAGGGCCAAAGAGGCTCTCTGCTTGACATGTATGGGCAGTCTATTCCAGAGTCTGGGGAGTCTCTGAGTCAGGAACCTATCCCTCCAGCATGTTTTGTTTATTGTGATGACAAGGTTTAGATCCCTGGAGCGTGTGGCTGTGAGGGATTGGGATTTCTTTAAGTGTGTAGCATGTCCAACAGCTCTGGGTTTGACATGGCTTTGTATGTTAAGCAGAAATCGCCTCTGAGTAGACGATATGCAACAGAGTATAGCTGGAGTTTTTTAAGGCGGTCAGCATAGGGCATCTGCTTTAGGCCTGTGATTCTTTTAGTGAGGTATTTCTGTTGCCTTTCCAGTTGTTGCAGGCGTTTTGAGAGGTACATACCAAATGGGGCATTGTATTCTATAATGGGTCTAATGAGGGATGAGTACAGTGGGACAGTGACCTCCTTTTTTTTGGATAAAAAGCCCTTCGTGATGAGGTGTGCCACATAGAAGGATTTCCTGACTGTTGTGGCGATGTGGTTATCGAAGGTGAGACCACTGTCCACCTATGTCCCTAAGTCTCTTATCACACTTTTGGTGTTTAGTGTACTGCCACCTATATGGTAATTCACGGGTACATGTTTTTTTTCCCAAAGGGGATAACTATACATTTCTTGGCATTGAGCTTGAGCCCTTGGCTCTGGCACCAAGCATCTGTTTCTGTAAGGCCCTATTAAATCCAATATGCTTATACCCTCCCTTAACTACTTGTGACTTGTCTTATGAAACTCCACCAATTTGATGAGCTTGTCCCTCTTGAGGTAAAATCTTCTCCTGCTATTATGACACTGTTTCATTCTTCCTTAAGTTTCTCAGTCTGATGTACCCACTGTATAATAAGCTCTGGATCATAACCATTAGACCTATAAAAAAAAAAAAAAAAAAAAAAAACTTAAATTCACTGCTTGGGTTTGCAGTTATCTGCCTATTACTCATTTCACCTCTTCAGCAAAACTTCTCCGTTCTTGCCCAGTATTCATTTCCCCCCTTCTCTCCCCCTCCTTACACAACCTTTTTGTAGCCACCTACACCCCTTCTCTTCAAACTTCAGCAAATCCCTCATTTCAAGTTCCTGCAAGAATAATACATCCTTATCCTGTGTCACCATCTCACACAGAGCTCTCTTATACTTAGAGGTTATTAACCCTTCTACATTTTCACATCCCTACTCTCCCCCACAGTCATGGGCACCTCACTGCTGGCCTCCTGGAGCTTGGCTGCATGGGCCCTTGGGTCAAAACCATAGCATAATAAATACGCCCCCAAGGGATAAGTGACAGTCACCTTCCACCTTGATACTCTGAATATATTTTGATACTTATTAACACTCCTCAGGCTGCCCTTCATTCCCCTGTTCATCCTGCCCATATCCCCCCTCCACTAATTCTAAGCTGCCATCTACCGACAACTTGTACATGTGTAATCTCTATACATTAATTATTAAGCCCTCCTTCCATCAGTCATCCTACCTAAACTTTAACACTTACTGTCTCCCCCAACAGCTTAGTGTGTGTGTGTGTGTGTGTGTGTGTGTGTGTGTGTGTGTGTGTGTGTGTGTGTGTGTGTGTGTGTGTGTGTGTGTGTGTGAGACATTTATTTCTCAATTACTTTGTTCTGTATTCATTTATAGATGGAAAATGCAGGAAATGCACCTCACATAAGATTGCATCAAAGTATTCCTACTTCTTTTATGTACTCCTTCGCTGATGTTTGCTCTCCTGTGATCCTATCTCACGTGCACCATTGAACTTAGATCTACGACTTTATCTAAAACCCACAAAACTTGCATTTTCCTGTTCTCCTTTTCTATACTACTATACAGAAGTAATCCTAATAAACAGAGGTCCACTTCATTCTCAGAAAAAATATATAGTTTAAATCAACTTCTTCAAAAATACCCCCTATATCCCCCATATTCATCATCAAAATAAATAACACAAGACTTCACACAGATGTTTCTATACATATAAGATGGTAAAACAGCACACTAGCATCAGTTACAAGAGGACAAACTGTTTACCAATCTCCACTGTGTTGTCATACAAGAGCAAAACAAAAAGAATCACCCTGTGTCCAATTTGCAAAGGTACTTGTTCATCCAGTTGTGTCTCAGTTTGTTACTAACCCTCTCATGTTGAAACATACTTCATCTTTTGAACATTTCTGACTCCATCAAGCCAGAGGTCAGTAGGTAGGACAGTACATGCCACTTAGGTCTTCTAATCTTCATGCTGTCATGAGACTGTGGTCTGTGCCCTCATACTCCTCATATCTCCAGTCATTAGGTAGGGGAATACATTTCAGGACAATTATTTTTCAGGTGGCAAAGAAACCATTCAAAAAAACGGAGAAAGAAATAAAAGCACAGTATAAGTGCAGTATGCTTAAGGTATCCACTCCCACCCACTTACAACTGCATTTAGATGTATAGATTCTTGGGTATTCTAAGGCTATTGTCTTGTGATCTTTTATGCCTTGCTAGTCCCCTGCCTTAGGCTGCACCTTCTTTTGTTTTTCACGTAGGCCATACTAGTCAGTCTCTTGAGTAAACTCTTTTTTTTTAACGTTTGAAAGGATACCACCTTTTATTCAATTTCCTTTACAAATAAACAGGTTCTCATTATGTAGCATTCCTTTGAAACTTATAGTCAATTATCTGTACGAATTTTGCATACTTTCTTAAACACAAGCAAGGTTAATAATAAGGTGAACTGCTGAACAATAAGTACACAGTTACAATTCCTAGCTCCATATTTAATTGGGCGGCGCAGTGGTGCAGCGGTTAACATTGTCGCCTCACAGCAAGAGGTTCTCCAGTTTGATTCTGCGCTGGGGTGCCTTCTGTGCAGAGTTTGCATGTTCTCCCTGTGTTCGAGTGGGTCTCCTCCGGGTACTCCGGTTTCCTCCCACAATCCAAAAACATGCATCTGGACCATTTCTCCCTGGGCCTCTGCTGAGTTGGACTTTCCCAGTCAACAAATGTTAAATAAATAATGTAATTCCAGCCAAATTGTCTGTTGTTTAAGTCTTATTTGGTTCCATTCAATTTTATTGCATAAACTGCTCTTACATAACTACTTAAAAGATAATAAAAAAATGAAAACAGCTTAGATAAACTTTATATACGGTATATACATTGTACACACCACTTATATCAAAGGAAAATTAGTCAAGGGAAGGAATTTGGAATAAAAATCCTTTATGTATCTGTAAAGTTTGCAGTGCTCATGTCTAACTGCCTCAACTTGCCTTTTTATCTGTCTATCCACCCACAGCATCGAGAATTACATTTCATTTCATTGTTTCCTGGTCTTGCTCATAATTAGCTCTCCATTCCTCAGTCTTGCCACTAATCATATTACTTTTTCTATGGTAGGTCTATCTCCTTTTTTTCCATTTCCTGGTAATGGCTTTCTTCGCTAACAACATGATTATAATATCAACTCCTGTTCCCTTTTAACCATCCAGGATTCCCGACTGTAAGTCAGCAAACGCTTATTGTTCATTAGTTCCCGATTGGTGCCTAACAAGCCTTTCTGTAAGGCTATTAATTATTTCTTGAAATCCACTAATCCTTCAAGTTCACAAAAAATGGGTCAAGTTTGCATTTTTTTTCTGCATCTCATCTACAACAATGGCCTTTGACCAATGGGAACTTCTGCTTTAATTTTTTGGTGGTATAAAAGTACTTGTGGTGGCATTTCCGCACAAAAAATATGGAATTTCCTACTCCTTATTGCTGCCTTCAGCATTGCACAAATTTCTAACCATTCCATCTTAGTTATATTTTCTCTTTTAGTGTCCCCCACTCACCTATGATTTTATCTCCTTCAGCCTCCTGTACCTCCTGAATTACTTAGTAAAACCTTGATATAATACTGCTTTCTAGTTATTGGTCCTCCTTTACCATTTTCTTTTCACTAGTTCCCTGTATTGTTTTGGTCATCTCTTGCATTAACATTTGGTAATGCAAATAAAGTCCACCTTTTAGCAAATATTTCGCCTGTGCCATTTCCCTGCTCACTGCTGGTAGATGCTCCAACAATTTAATTTCTGTTTCTAGATGTCTCCACCTCCATGTGGCCATCTTCTTTCTTGTGTCGTCTTTTCTTCCCCTATGGGAAATGTGTCTTGCTGCCATCTTTTTCATTTTTGTAGGGTGAAACACCTGACTCACTGTTGCGACCATCCCCTTCACTAGGGGTGCATGTAGATCCCCTGCCATAGTCCTCCAAATAACTACCAACCAATCCACCTCATTTATACAGGGTGTGCGAACTAATGCCATTCACTTCCATATAGTATCATAATTCTGGACATCACACCACAAAGACAATAATGCTTGCACCACCTGTGCATATGTTTCGATGGCTGGAACTTAAAGACATCCCATTTTTCTACATGAGTCATTGCGTTCCATCAAACCCAGTGAAAAATAGAAAGTCCTTTATCCACTTTTTAGTCTATTTAAGATCACTTTAGAAGGACATTTAAAAAAAAAAAACCTGTGTTAAATACAGCAAACGTGGAGCTACATACCATTTTAGTACTAAAACTCTTTGGTCTAAATCCAAATTCCAAACGAAAAACACCACGTAGCCAATATCCTTCAACCTCAAACCACACTCTAATGATAGACAGACATAAAATAAGTTAAGCGCTTTCGTCAGTTGACTTCATCAGAACAAGAATAAAAGGTGAACCATACTCTTATATATACCAAAACTGCTAATTAATCCTAATAATTCCATCAATTATACAATCAAATCTTAAAAGGGAAATGTTATACAAAATGAAATATTTAAATATATATATATATATATATATATATATATATATATATATATATATATATAAATTAAACCTCATTGGTGAAACTGGAAAGATGTATGACTTATAAGCATAACAAATGTAAAAAATTCATAATAAAACTACATCTATAACATGATGTTTATCATAATTTATAGGCTCTATACTTGAGCTCTGGTTTGATACTGATGTGATCATTTAATCCAGGATGAACTGTGGCATTCAGTTCTAATTGCCACTTAACCTCTGCCCTTAAAAGTTTATTGGTCCAGTCCCCACCTCTGACATCCTTTCCTACCACTTCAAGAATGCCAAACTGAAATTTATGGTCAGGAAATGTTTGAATATGTTTGGATAGTGCATTTTTCTCATCATTCCTAGAGATACTATATAGATGTTCATATATCCTCCTACGTAACTTTCTTTCTGTTTTTCCTACATAATAATTTTTACAAAGTTGACACAAAGCTAAATAAACAACTCCTGGTGTGTTGCAAGTCCCTACACTGAGCGTCACCTCAATATTATAGGGTCCCAACAATAATGTAGGAGTTTTTAATAGGTATTTGCAATAGTCACAATTGCCACATGTTGTAGTCCCCCTGTTGTTATCTTTCCAAACTTTACCATGATTCTCAAATAAACTTTTTAAATTCCTATTAACTTTGTAAGTAAAGGAGGGTTGATTGCCAACTATGGACCATATTTCCTGGTTGGACTTGAAAATTGTCCAATTGTTCATAATAACATTCCTAACTTGGGAAGATGTTTCACCCTCAGTTAACACCATAGATTTGGTGTAATCAATAATAATAGTACTACAACCTTCTACTGAGGAAATTTCGGTGGTCCCGAGTAAAGGTTTGAACCTCAAACCCCATTCTCTAACCACTTGTTCCTTAATGTCCATTACAAATTTCATAGGGTAACCCCTAGCTGCAAACATATCAACCAGCTTATCTATCTCGGATGTCACCAAATCTTTATTTGAACACATTCTGACTCCACGGACCATTTGTCCCTTAACTATGTTCCTCTTAACATAGTAGGGATGACAACTAGTAAAGGCAAGATAATCATTAGAGAAAGTAGCTTTCCTATAAACACAAGACTGGAAACAACCTTTGGCAAGATCCTTAAATAAATGTACATCCAAATAAGTTATACTAGAGGTCCCACAAGCACCTGTAAATTTAAAATATTCACATATACTGTTTAAAAATTCCAAAAAGATTTTATGAGAACCATCGACCTTCCACAAAATAAATAGGTCATCCAAAAACCTCAGATAAATCAACCACTTATCCCTAAATGGGCTTACAAAAATAAAATTTGTCTCCCATTTATAAAAAACTAAATTGGCAAAAAGGGGGGCACAGCTGCTACCCATTGCAACACCCACTGTTTGGTGAAAAAATTCACCTTCAAAACTAAAATAGTTATTTTTTAAAATTGCTTCCATTAACACAATAATAAAATTAATCATGGTGTTATTTAGGTTTGTTCTTTCAACCAATGCTTCATGAAAAAACTCTAAACCCTTGTCATGTGGTATAGAAGTAAATAAATCCGCTACATCTATAGTGGAAAAACATACTTCTCCACTATAATATTCCTCCTTAATTCTTTTTAAAAAATCCCATGAATCAATTAATATATGTTCTATGGGCAACAAACTTTTCCTAAACATACGGTCCACAAACACCCCCAAGGGGTAGGTCACACTGTTTTGTCCAGCAATGATCAACCTAGATGAAGGGTCACTAATATTTTTATGAGTCTTAGGTATTCCAAAAGCAATGGGAATAGTAGGTTTCTCAATCTGTAAAAAATTATAAACCTCTTCGTTAATCACTCCTTGGAATAAAGAATCTTCCAATAATAGCCTAATCTTACTACAAGCAATATTAATTTGATTTCTGGATACACATTCATATTTATTCTCGTCTTGCAACATACAAAAAATCTTATTGTTATAATCAATTTTGTTAACAACAGTCATACCTCCACCCTTGTCAGGCTTCATAAACCTTAAATTTGTGTTATTTCTCAATTGATTTAAAACAGATTTCTCCATCATGGTTAAGTTAAAAAACCTAGGTTTATGTTCTTTCAATATCTGATATATTTCCTGACAACATATTTTTTCAAAAGTATTTAACAAAGGGTGTAGAGGAGGATTGAAACAACTCCTCTTCTTTAAACCAAAACTTGTTTCCTCTGTACGTTTCTCTAATAGAATCTTTATATAAAAGGCCCAAGTTTAGTTTTCTTACAAAGAGCTTTAACTCAGTTAATGTGTCACTAACCCTCACTTTGTTAGAAGGTACAAATTTTATACCTTTCATAAATAAGTGAAAAACATCTTTGTTAATATCAGTACCAGCGTAAATCCAAATTCAGTTACTCTGCTTTTGCAGATCGCTGTGAATGAAGGCCAATACTTAAATGCCTTGTCTTCCATGGTTCCTGGGTATTTGTTTTTTAGTATGATCATTTCTGTAACATTTATTGCTAATGCTTTAGTTTTTCCCCTTATATAGCCCATACCCTGTCAGGTCCCCGGAATTATGGATGCACTTGTGTACGACTCATCTAAATCTGCTAGAGGATCAGTAAGAGTCAAAATGATATCATTGGCATAAAGCTGATTTTCATCTCTACTCTCTCACAAACATATCCTGTGATGTTAGAAGCTCTCACCCTTTCTGGCAAAAGGGGACAGCCTTGTCTTGTTCTTCTACCTAGTTAAATCTTCTCCTTAACCTTATCCAACATTTTAACATCAGCCTCTGTTCCTCTATGTAACTCTCTTATTAATGCAACAAAGTCCTTCTGGAACCATCTTGATTCTAATATTGTGAAGAAAAATTCACAATCTACTCTGTTGAAGGCTACCTCTGCATCAAGAGAAATGGTGGTTACATTTTGTCCTTTGCCTCTCTGCATTCTGTAGTATCAACACAGTCCTCATGATGTTATCAAACATTTTTTCTTTCCTGTATAACCCACACTGATCTAAACTAATTAGCTGTGTTAAAATTTCTGCTGGCCTTTTAGCTGTTATTTTCATAAAAACATTATAGTCTTGATCCAAAATGGTAACAAGTCTATAAGAGCCAATATTCCTTAAATCGTTTACCTCTTTTGGTAAAACCATTTTCACTCCTTTTTGCCAGGACATAGGTACCCTCAGTCTGTTTTATACTGTTAAATAAATCCACCCAGGCATCTGCAAGGATATTCCCTCCCAGGTCCCACACCTCAATGATTATACCATCTGGACCAGTTGTTGTTGGAGCACCTCAGTTATCTATTGCCTAATAGTAATTGTTGATAGTACCAGATAGTGTCCTCTGAGATGTTCATATTTAGTTCTCTTAAGAGGATATGCTTATACAATAAGCTGTATTTTTGTACATGTAACTGTTACCACTCACCACACTCGGGACAACAGATGTTTGGCACTACTGCCATTTTGGTCTGACTTAGGCTCTCCTTCTAACCACTGTTAGACTCGGTGATATTATCTCCAGCTAGCAAAAGATTTCTCTGTCCCCCAGCAACTTCTAAAATTTAGATGTTTGTTATTAACCAGTAACTGTAACCTAAACTCGTAT
The DNA here is from genome assembly GCF_019279795.1 of Protopterus annectens. NCBI lineage: Eukaryota > Metazoa > Chordata > Ceratodontiformes > Protopteridae > Protopterus > Protopterus annectens. Next base: position 90,838,701 of record NC_056732.1, on the reverse strand, counting down.
TTTATTTTCCTACCTGAAAGCAATCTCTTTGATTGTTTCTTGAGATCCGGTTCCATCCCACTTCAGTCCATCCTTGCTGCACTCTGGGTCCACTCAGCTCCTCTACACTACCTCCTTTCCCACCCACCCTACTCTCCCTGTATTAACTACAAGACCACTTCCCCTCTACCTCCTCCAATTATCTCACCCTTTCACTTACAATTCCTTCTCATACTTCCTCCTAAACTCCCTCACACATCCTGTCCACACCCAGGCTAACATATTTCGCACCCTTAAATGCTTCTTCTCCCCTTCTCTATACTTTCATTCTGTGAAACTAATTAACAGTAGCTCACACCTCAAATGGCCACCTCCAAACAGTCTTCTAAGTCAAACAGACTCATACCCTACCAACTGTCCACTAAATCAGTATGCTACATACTCCTCCTGACCACTTCACTAAGCCTACTAATGGTAGCAACCAACATTACTTCCTATCACTCATTCCTCCCCATACCACCCCCATTTCACTCCATCTCTAGCAGCCAATCCCTTCTGATCAATACAATTAACGTCTATATAGGAAGTACCATCTTCAGTGTCACAACATTAGCCCAAGCTAAACTCTTACCACCTCACTATCCAAACATACCCAATATTTCCTTGACATATTACAAAAACTTTAACAAACTCTTGAAATACATCATCCAAATAGCATTAAGGCTAACCCTTTGTGGTGACATACATCCAAACCTCGGCCAGCCAACAACCCCTCAATCGCAGCCCCTAACCCTATCTCTCAAATCACCACTCATCAGCCATCAGTCATTCCCAGTAGAAAAACATCAGATTTACTAATACTAAACATGAACATAAGAAGCATAAACAATAAAATTCATGAGCTTCATGCTAACTTGCCTCTTTACACACCAGACATTGTACTACTTACAGAGACCTGGCTAAATGCCAACAGCAACAGTAATGAAATATTTCCACCAGGCTATAACATTATTTGCTCTGACAGAAGAAATAAAAGCAGTGGTAATGTATCTCTATTCTATAAAAAAAACACCTGTCTATAGAGACACTAGCTGAAAAATCATTAGAAAAAACAAATTCAGAAACAATATTCACCAAACTTAACATCAACAACAAAAATATATACATTATAGGTCTCTACATGCCACCAGGAGATAATATCACAAGGCTGGAAAACATACTGCAATGGTGTAACAATAACCTACCCCAATAAACACTCGTTATAGGTGATCTTCATATAGACTGGTCAGGTTGCAGTTCTCCAAACCCCAAACACCGCATTAACCTACACAGTTTCTCTTAATTCATCCAGTCACCCACCAGGATAAATCTTCAAATGGACACTCCACTCTAGACTGGATGTTAACTAACATACCAGCCCTATACCCCTATTCAGGCTGCCTTCCACATAGCCTCAGTGATCATTATCCCACTTATCTGGTCAGAAAGAGAACTACCCCAACTAAACAACCTGTTCTAATAAGAAATAAAAAACAACTCAACCCTAGCAAACTTACAGAGATACTTAAACATTGTAATTGGGCTCCATTAAAACAGATCTCCCCTACAAGAAGCCGTGAATTACTTCAACTCTACTTTCCTTTCCATTCTAAACTCCCAAGTACCCAGTAGATGCATACGTATTAAATCTAACTGTGCCCCATGGTTAAAAAAAGAAACACTAACTCTTCTCAGGCTTAGATATGAGGCTTGGTCTACCTGGAAAACAAATAGGTCTCAACTCACATTTAAAACTTATTGGGAACTTAGGAATAAAGCAAAGAAACAAATTAAAATGGATAAAGTTAACTATTACACGGAAATACAATCCAAACACCACAAAAATTCTGGTCCACAGAAAACAATGGCCTTCTCCCAGGTAAAACAGGTACTCGAACCACCACCACCACCACCAATGACTGAGACAATATAGCTACCCAATTTAACAAATACTTTACAGAAACTATCTTAGAACGGTAGAAAAATCAAACACCCTCGACAAGCAAACCGTCCTTCCCTACACCAAACGCCACATCCACCTTCTCACTGCAACCAGTAGAAACTGACACTATAAAAAAAACTTCTGAAAAAACTAAAACCGACTACACTAGCCACAGACAATCTGCCTGCAGAATACTTAAAACTAACAGCAGAAGGCATAGCATACCCCATATGCATACTTATCAATAGCCAAACACCAGGTCCCTCCATTTGGAAAACGTCGTACATCATTCCCCTACACGAAGGTGGCCCATCAACTGATCTTAATAATTATCGACCTATTGCACTTTTGTCACCGCTATCAAAAATTCTAGAAAGAGTAATTCATAAGCAGGTCACTGAATACTTACTCAGTAACAAACTACTAACTAATACCCAACATGGCTTCAGACCATTCCAAAGCACAACAACCATGCTAATGTTGTATACTAATATAGTCAACCCATCACAGGAGCAACAGTAACTACGTCTCATCTATCTTCCTGGATCTGTCAAAGGCCTTTGATGTGGTCTCCCATGCTAACCTACTAACCACACACTCTGATCTACATTTCTGCAACTCCACCCTAGCTTGGTTCAAAGCAGGATGTGAATAAGCAGAACCATGGCAACAGACCTTATCTTCCTTATTACCAGTGGCCCTTGGAGTGCCCCAAGGCTCTATCTTAGGCTCACTACTATTCACTATATTTACTAATAACCTCCATCTTGCAACCTCACATGCTTCTCTCATCCAATATGCAGATGACTCACTGTGATTTGTTCTGCTCCCTCCTTACTAGAACGTCGGGCCCTAACTCAAAAAGCCTTTCTTTAAGTTGAGTCCTGGCTCACAAATGCTCATCTAATCTTAAACCCAAAAATATCAAACTATTGGTCTTGTCACCTAACAAAACTCCTCTCCCCTCTAACACTTTCTACATTACCCAACATAACAATACCATCATAGCCCCCTCACTTCACACTAAACTATTGGGGGTTGAAATAGACCATAAACTTAAATTTGACATTCATATTTCCCAGACAGTTAAGTACACAAAAAATTCAGTACCCTATACAGGACCAAACACTACTACACCAAAAATACCAAAATAGCCATTGCCCAAACCCACTTACTTTCAACCTTACTATATGCGGTTCCAATTCTCACTAAACTTAAGCAATCAGAAATACATAAACTTGAAACCTGTTAACAATAAAATAGCTAGATATGCCACAAATTTACCAGCTAGATCACACCACTGCCTAGCATTCAAGCAATTCAACTGGTTAGAACTCCCCCATCTCATACACCATACACAACTCACAGTGGCCCATAAAATCCTCTCTGATTCTGAGACAATACCTGCCCTACAAACACTTCTTCAACCCTATGCTACTGTCAGACCTCTCTGATCCGCCAACAAATAACACATAAAAACCTGTATATCCAAAAATAAAGCAGGAGAGTCCCCCTTTGCAAACTGCATAGGTAAGATCTGGAATAGCCTGCCTGCAAACCTTACCTCCTTAACATCCCTAACACTATTTAAACCAAGCCTAAAAAAACACCTCCTTAGCAAGTGGCTTTGCCCTTGCTCTACTCCTGACTAATAGCTACCTTCTCACTCTCCACTGTCACCCCCTTAACTCCTCTGTACACTTTACACAGTCTTACCTATAGAATGTTACATTATCTATATCTGACTGTCTGAAGCAATAAATAACCCGTTTTCTCATAGTCTAACATAAATAGTGAATTGACACTCAATTACGTAACTAGTTTACCATTTGCCAGTATGGTTATTGTAGTCTTTCGCCCTGTGTGAATGAAACTGTTTAATTTCTTTTGTTAATAAGTCAAGATTTGTTTTTGGATTTACTGTATTAATTATATTCTCTGTTAGTGTTTTGTACTTGTATAAGTTTTACATAGTTTATATGTTTGGTGCTTTTCTACTCGGGTCTGTGCTGAAAAAGGCCTTTCTTGCCCAGTCAGACTAACCCGGTTAACAAATGTCAAATAAAAATAAATAAAAAATTCTATCTGCTCAGATGTTTTAACTCCCATGTACAAACCGTATACAAATCTTCATAATATTTCTCAAGTTCCTTGAATAGTTCCCTGGATGTATCTACTATTCTTCCCTTTTTCTTTTCTCCAGATCTTTATACAAATCTCTTTTTTTGCATTGTTAATCTGGTGGCTAGGGCCTTACTACGGCAGTGGAAAACATTTAAGTTCATGAACAGCAATGGCTTTTGCCTTAATTCTTTCATCCTCTATCTCCTGCAGTTTCTTTATTTCTCTTATTGTACATTCAGTTATTCCTACCTTATCACTGTTTAACTACAGCTCCCTTAAATGCTGTCATAGCTCAGTGCGTTCCTCCGATTTGAATATTTTTGTTTCCTTTTCCCATAGCTACACTTTCTAAAATTTTCTTTTACTTTATCCGAAGCATCTATAATAGCCACCTCTGTGTTTTAAATCTGTCTTTCTAACTCTCTTTTCACTCTATTCAGTCTTTCTCCCTATCTGAATAGTAAGTTGAAAGCCTCTACATTGCCTCTTCTAGATTTTCAGTGCTTAATGTCATATGCACTACCAAGAAGGCATGATCCGAAAACATTATCAGTCCCACTTTTACATATTCTATCTGCTGTTTGAATTCTTTAAGCACCATTGTCAGTTTGTGACCAGGAGTGCCATTTATCACTCTAAAAGTTATATTCTGGGTCATGCCTCCTCATCCCATCCTCTCAAACATCTTTAAGTCCTAGTTCCTTAGTAAATTTTTAAAACTTTTTATGGCTTTCATAAACAAACTTGCTTCTCTTGACACATCCACTCTTTTGAAAATCACATTTCATTCCTCAGCTAGGATTAAAATTCCCAGCATAAAATACACGATTTTCATTAATAAAGTCCTTACCATATTCTATCCTGCTTTGGGTGGTATGTTGATGGAGGCAAGAGTTGCCTAAGATCCAAGATATGAAACCTTCCATGCAACTAAACACCTGTTCTCCACTTCTAATATGCCCTCCTCGTATAGTGGTAAACCTTTAGTCGCCAGTATTGTAACTCCCTTTTCCTTTGCCTCTTGAACTGAAGTTTATGCTAGCAATCTGTAGTCACATCTTTGCACTTTAGCATGCTCTGTTCTATCCAAATTTGTCTCCTCAGCATCGCAATCTGAGCCTTGTCTTTTCAGAGCACTCCAGCTATTCTTTCCCTTTTACTGGGTTAGGCAATCCTTTCGTATTCCAAGTTACAATCCTCATGTGCCCTCTCATGCTTCTTGTTATGCTTTTATTGTATAAAATCTCACTCTCCTTAGCCATCTCAGAGTAAATATTTGGATATCCATCCAATCACCTAGGTTATGTTTGATAAGAAGTAGCGAGTCATATGGCTTAGCATGAATGGGAAGTTTATCCCGAAGTTTTGGGAAGCACTAGGTTATGCTGGTGAAGATTTAGGTCACTGATTTTAGTATTGGTGGAGATTTTGCACTTCTGAAGATACAGGAGGTCCAGGACAATTGGGTTTCTAATGGAGCAGTGAACAAGCAGACTTCTCCACTCAAAAGTCTATAAAATGCTGAATAAAGAGAGAGAGACTCCAGCTTCTCTTGAGACATCAGGGACAATAGGCCCATGATTCTTTTGTTTAGGAATCATTGTGGTTTTCCTTATTGTTTGATATGTTTAGTGAGACAAATCCTGAAGTGGTCATTATACTCTGTAGTTGGTCATTATACTCTGTAGTTAGATGGATCAGTGCTGAGTGTAAGGAATTGATTATCTCTAGATATTGATGACATAATGCTGTGCCTGTTATTGATCATAATATGGAGCAGTAATGCTTCTGTCTTGCAAGGTAATGTTCTTGATGATGTTGAAGTTGTTCCTATAATTGGAAGTATATGCCCGTTTCTTTCAACCTTTTCTATGGAAAGTCAGTTGGTATAGGATATTGTCAATAAGAATTAGCATATTCTTGTGAGTGAACTAAGTATGGCTAGGGTGTTTGGGGAACATCCCAAATTTGTGTTTCGAAAGGGTAGAAACTTAAAGGGACTTTTGGAACATATTCCAAATTTGAATTTGGGTGTGGATGGAAGGATGGCACCCTGTGGTATGTGTAATCAATGTAATTATGTTCTGGCTACCTCCAGTTTGGAATTAAACGGTAGGAAGATTGACATCAAAGGCAAATGTAGTTGCTATTCCCATGCTGTAGTATATGTTGCTGTGTGTGATCAATGTCCTGCTTTTATGTGGGCAAGACACAGCGTAAGTTGTCACAGCGAATGTATGAGCATATGTATGACATACGCAGGGGGGATATCAGTAATGCTTTATTTAGACATATCCAGAGTTTTTCTAATCATTCTTTTAAATTTGTAGTGCTACAACAGGTAAAATGTGGGGATAGAAAGGGGCCTTAGAAATTATTCCTTGAGAAAAAGGAAACCTGGTGGCAGGTTTTCCTTAATGCTTGTTAGCTTCCTGGATTAAATGATGTTATTTCTATATCCAGTAAATTGAAATTGAAAGTTTTTGACAGATAAAATGTTTACATACTTTATAGTTATATAAATATATGTTTTGCACATACAAGTTTTTTATTATTTTAAAAATATTTATATATATATATATGTATGTGTATGTATGTATATATATATATATATGTATATATATATATATATATATGTATGTATAACATATGTGTAGAAAACTTTTTACATTATTTAAATATTTATATATATGTACACAAGGTATTTTTGTACTATCTAGATATGTATTTGTATTCATATGTATAATTTTAGAGTATATGTCTTTTTAAAATTTTTAATTGATTTTAATTGATTAATGAGGTAGGGTGTGTTCTTATAGTATAACTTGGACTGTACTTGCTGTTTTACTTTGTCTGAAGAAGTTTGGTGATAGCTACCAAATGAAAGCGCTTACCTTGGATTATTTGTCTTAATAAATTCTGGACCTTTTTGGATTCTAGTCTACGTGGCAATTTGTTTTCATATTGATGATATTCCTTTGGCAATTAGCTTTGCTAAATAAAACTATTTCCTGACAGCTGTTCTCACGATAGTCATAAGAGAAGGAATTATCCAACCCAAGTTCTTAGGTCCGTGATTACATTTTTATTTTGTAGTGGTGTGCTGTGTATAGAGTATGAGTGGAGTAGTTGTGTGTCAAAATTGAAGATAATGCACTTTTTAGCATTTAGTTTGGGCACATTTAATTCTGGAGGTTTACTTAACAACCCCCCACTTTGCAGTCATCTGCAGTTTGTTAAAGAGGCGCCTTGGCTCAGTACGTGAAGATCTAAGAAGTAAATTACTGAAAAGGAGAGGTCCCAGCTCTGATGGACACTGCTGGTTACTTTAATACTATCTCATGAGGTACTTGCAACTAGCACTGTATGGGTTCTGTCTTCAAACAGTTTGCTATTCATCTTGTATAGATCAAATTTTAAACATTTGGCTGCTGTATGATGCCAGCATGTGGAATAGTTCAAAGACCTTGACCAGATCAAGATATGCATTGTATACTAAATGGTTACTGTCTACAGACCAAATGATCCTTTTAAAGATTTTTATCAGATTCAGTAGACTACCTTCTCGAAGCCAAATTGTCTTTACAACATCACTATACAAGACTTCAGCAGATGCATGTAAAAGTGATGTATGCAGATATAACCGACTGTGCTTACCCATGCATAGTCTGTCCACACTGCTCATCAGACATGGGCATCACAAGTAGAAATGTGCAAGTGACAGGGCACAGTTGTCATTTGCACAGGTGATCAAGGAAGTACAAGGGGGTGTGTATGTTTCACAGGGAAACACGAGTACTGAGGCATACCAAAAGAAAAAATGCGTTTTATAGTTGAGTGAGAACTGCATTGGGAGGTTAATGTTGACAAGGGCCATAGTCAGTGGATGTATGGGATGTGCTGGAGGCTCTGGTGTGTGTGTGTGTGTGTGTGCGCACGCACGGACATGGCTTCTACACTTGTTGCAGCACTGTGAATTATGATTCTTGATATTGTAGTTTGAGTTAAATTGTAGTATGTTTCATGGCTTTGCACAAGGCTTGTAAGGCTGATAAGTCTGAAATTACCTGGGAAGATTGAAGGGCCACTATTATAGTGGCATTTACCACTGCAATGGGCCACTTACCTAGGAAAACACCAGTAGTTAAACTAAACCTAAACACTTTGAGGAGAGGGTCTGCAAGGGTATATTTGACACTGTTAATTAAGCAACCAGATATGTTGTTAGGTGCAATGGAGAAAGTATTTTTATTTATGGTTAGCACTTTCAGTAAATGATCTTTAGAAATTGGAGAAGTTAGGTATTCAGACATTTCTTTATTGTTTTGGCCTTTTTTTTCTCGCCAAGTGCCCATGTGTATCACTGGGTCTACCAGCCACCCACTATGCACGGAACATATGAACATCCTGGAGGTCTGGCCAACTACATCCACGGGGAAGGTGCTTTTTATGCCCATCCCATTAAACCCCCCCCCCCCGCAGTCCTAATGGAATGTCTGGGGGCAAACATGCAATGGGGATATGCAGCATTTTGCCCCATTTCCAAGGCAGATCAGCCATGCCCCCACCCCATCCCTCTTTAGCTTACACCTTCCAGCATGACATCCCCAGCATCCACATGGAGATCATCATATGGGGCACACACGAGCACCTTTCCTCACCCAGGGTAGTAACATCCATACCTGCCTGCTACTCCATCAGTCTCCCAAGATACTAATCGAACCTTAGTCACTTGAGTCATAGTCAGGGCTTTATTCCTGTATGCCACTAGAGTGAGAATGCATCAGATATTTCAGATCTTTAGACAGAAGTCTCAATGGTGAGGTTTGCTCAAAATTTTTTTTCCAAGGGTATTGACAGTGACAGTTGGGTCAAAATCAAAGGCGTCATTATGAGTAAGTTCAGGGCAATGTAGGGTATTGTTTCTTAGTTTTCTAAGATGGGTAAAGAAAGATTTCTAATTATCTTTGGCTTCCGAGTCCAGCCTAAATTCATGGGTTCTTTTAGTTGACCTGATAATGTTTTTCAGTTTTTGTAATGATTTTGATATTGTCCTTGAAGAGCGTTTTGGATCTATTATGTAAATTAAAAAGTTTATTTCTTTTCCTGTACAGTTTATTTAAAGTGGTGGACCACCAGGGTGGTTTATTCTTGAATTTACTGTGACACTTGGTTCTAATAGGGACTGCTAGTTCTGTGCATTTTTCTAACTGAGTGTAGACTTAGTGAAGCTAGCTGCTGTATCAAAGTTCAGGTGGTCATAAGTGAATTCTGATATTTCATCATGGAATTGGTCGAATCTGGCACACTGTATAATCCTTAAATTCTGTCAGATTTGCTATAGGGTATTTTAGGAGTTCCTTTATCCAGTCATTCGACCCTCTCTTCTGTTATCTGTCCATGTTGGGGATCACATTTCCCAAATGTCCTTCCTCTCCACTATAATCGTGTATTCGTCACATCTTACTGTGCTTCTACAATCTTCTCGATCACCCTTCAACTCCAAGATCCCACCCTTGCAAGGGCTTCAGATCTAGTGTCCAAAGCCGATCTTTCACTAAATGCCCCAGCTGAAGCTTCCTGTTTAGCTTCATTCCAGAAACCTCTTTTTCTATTCCACTACTCTCATTTCTAGTTCCATTCTAGGGCCCTCCTCCATTCCTTCTGCTAGCTTCTCATGTGTTACGTTGCCAGTATGTTTGGCTTAGTCAGCTATCCCCTTCCTCTCTAACCTCATTCTCAGAAACCTCATCTTGTCCCCTTAGGCCATTATCTTGAGTCTTCATAGACATTATTGGACTTCCTGTTCCTCTTCCTCATACATTGGCCAGATCATTAACCTTCTTTCTCTGTCTCTCGGCCACCAGTTACCGCTTCCATGGCACATAAATATGTATTGCTTCCTCCTCACTCTTTGCTCATAATGTATGACTTTTCCACAGGGTTTCCAAAATGTCAGGGTAAATCATATGATCTACCACCCTCATCTATTGATATGCCAGTTTGCCACCAATAACTTTTTCTGCTTTATTGGACTTCCAAGATGGCTGCACACTGCACAACAGCTTAATTTCAGCTCTCCCAGTGTGAAAACAGAAACTGAGAGACTATAGCCAGTGATATTGTAAATTTGAGCAAAATTAAGTTACTGGCTAGTAAGTACACCACCCAGATGCCTGCAAAGAAGAAACCGAGATCCCGAAGAAAATCAACTGAAAAAGGTGAAGCGAAAACACTGACTGGGAAGAATCCTGCAGCTGCTAAGCAAAACATAGTTCAAGGTCCATCTTTGGTGCAAGACATGGCCTCCAGTAATATAGAGGAAAAAATAAGTCAAATGTGCTCAGAGCTGATTAAAATAAATGAAACACTGAAGGAGTAGATCAGCTCCAATAACAAAACACAAGAAAAAAAAGTGAAAGAAGCTTTAAACAGATAATCAGATGAACTGATAAAACTGCAAAAAATCAGAGGTCAAAATGAAGAAAAGGTTGGCTGAGTATGAGACTGCTCAAGAAGAAGTGTTTAAAAAATGGTAGAATTCGAGGACGGAGCATATGGGGAACATCTGAGATTTTCTGCTGTACCAGAGAAACTAGAAGGAACAGACTACATTAATTTTATGAAGGCACAAATAAACAAATGGACTGGTGTTCCACAGCAGGAACTGTTAAGTGAAAGGGCACACCATGTTTATGCTACAAATCTGGCCATGAAAAAGCAGCCAAGACCTTTATTAGTACAGATGCGAACCTACCAGCGAAAGTGTTGATCCCTTTGTGGGAAAAAAAAAATTATTCTAGCAAGCAGGGAATGTCATCAGGCGGATGTGAGACTCAAGCTGCTGTATCCAGCTGTTTTCAAAATATTTTTTCTTGGAGGATCAAATTAATTTTTGATGCAGAACAGGCTAAGGAGGAAATGCAAAAGTCTGTCCAACAAAAAGTGAGCCATCAAGCAGAATGGGACTCTGCTTCTCATTTTTCTGATAATAAAGCCCACGGAGACTTTGCCAGTGAAACCCTTTCCACTGTTCCAAAGGAAAATGCTTGAGAGACAAGAGAAAAGCACAGGAGTTGACCAGAAGAATTGGGAGTACCTTAGAACTGAACTGGAGTTGGGAGATGGAGATGAACAGGGAGAAGACCAGCAACAAGGAAATTAAGTGAATAAATGTGAGACTGCAAACCATTGATCCAGTTTATAAAATATGGCTGTATAACAATAAGTGGAAAGAGTGGACGTTTATGACTGTTAAACTTTTGAGGCACTATAAAGCATTTGCCTCACTTTGTCATTAATGTTTGGATGGACTCTGAGGAGAGGGTAAGAGGAAGGTAAAAGGTAACTGTATGCGGGACATTTTATTTTCTATGAAACTTTTTACAATTTCAAGTGCGTATTTTATGGTAAAATATTATTAGTTCTTACATGTGATAAAGTAAAAATGTCTATTTTCTTTTTCTTCTCTTTCTTCTTTTTTGGTATTAAGAAATGTAGGAATTAGAGTGCAAAAAGAGAAGAAATGCTAGACATGTTTAAGTTAATCGGCTGTTGTATTGGGTTATTGAAGAGGCTGGCGAGGGTAAAAGTACACAGATCATACAAAATATATTTTGAACGGATATGTTTTTCTTACTTTTACATAGATGAGTTTCTGGATTAAGACCCTTGGCTTAATCTAATTACAAATTCTAAGTGGAAACAAGTAAATATGGGAACACTGAATATAATAAAGTTTTCTTTTAGCAATGAATGCTTCAGCTTGTGTGTCAGGCTGCAACAGAGGACTACATATTTCTTTTTTCTTCATGGAGGCAAGCTGATAATAGGGCAATAATTGGAACAACTCTGGCTTGTTCAAGGCTAAAAGCTAATGGTTTTTGAAAGTATTGCAAGAAACACAAAAGGCCGCCAAGGTGTCCAAAAACCCAGTTGTACTTTTGTACCTTGTTCAAATTGTACTTTCGTACCAAAGAAAAACGAGCCGATAATCCACTGGATAAAAAGCCAAATTTTATTCACACAAACGGAAAGCTGGTAAGCGCTTTCGTCCTGAACCACAGAACTTCATCAAATGATATCAATTACAATACATCTTATATACCCTAATTAATTAATTAAAAAATGTAATTCAAGTCACGCCCCCTTAAAGGAATATTCCTATTAATGTAAAAAAAAATAATGTAGACACTATCAACATATAACCTAATAGCAGCCACCAAATATATATATATATATATATATATATATATATATATGTATCCAATGCACTCATGTATACATACAAGCCCCCACATGCTGACCCCATAGCTACCCCTTCTTGCTGCAAAAAAATCTCTGTCTAATCGGACAATAAACTCCTTAGCAATTTCTAGTACCTACAACCCACCATTACATCCTAGGGTATTATTATTTGAAAGGATGTGTGAAATTGATATAAGGAATATATTGTCTCAACATAGAAGTATTGATGAGACTACAAAAAAGGAAGTAGATACTATTAAAGAGATTAAGATGTTTTAAGATAAAATAAGAATTTTGAAACCTGATAAGGGGGTGGAATTGTTCTAATGAATAGAGATGATTATAATAGTAAAATGTTATTTGTTTTGAATGGTAAAGGGTACTTAAAATCATCCCTTAATGAATTAAATGGAGCATACCGCAAGATTAATAATGAATTTCAAGATTTATTTATAGAGAGTACAATATCAATGAATACATTAAATTATCTTTCGGTTACACATCCAAGAATCCCTATTATGTTCGGATTACCAAAACTACATAAAGACTTGGCACAGCCACCCATGCGCCCAATAGTTGATTCGAAAGGGTCCATTACACAACCCCTAGCAAAATATTTGGACTCCAAGCTTAAACATTTGATATGTAGCGAGACACATATATGTAAGGACTCATGGAGTTTAAGATCAATTAGTAACATTCCATTCAAGGAATCTTACATATTTCTTACCATTGATATAAAAGACCTCTATTCCATCATTCCTCATAATATAGGTCTTGAATGGTTTAGAGTTTCTGTATGATAAGAAAGTTAAACATTTTGAGGTCTTATTATACAGTCAACTTATGGAAATGGTATTGAAGAATAATTTTATCTTATTTAATAATTTTTTTGCAGCAAGAAGGGGTTACTATGGGCTCAGCATGTGGGGGCTTGTATGCCAATATTGTAGTAATGCAATGGGAGAAGAAGTATGTATTTTCCTGCAATTTCTTCACTCGCATCAAATATTATTGCCGTTTTTTTGGATGATGTTTTTGTGATTTGGGATGGACATTTTGAAATGATAAAGGAATTCATGGATTATGTAGGGTCCACTACACAGTTTTTGAAATTTACTTGGAATGCTAATTTACATGACATTTATTATTTAGATGTTTTATTATGTAAAGATTATGAAAATAGAATTTTATCAAAGATTTATAGAAAAATCACATATTCCAATTCATTGCTACATTACAGTAGTATTCATCCATATAAACAGAAGAAAGCCATAGTTAAGGGGCAATTAGTTCGAGCAGCTTGGATGGTATCAAATATGGATGACTTCTTAGATGAATGTGATTGTTTGAAAAATATGTTTCTAAGAAGAGGTTATCCCTTTAAGTTGGTTAACAATATTATTATTGAAGTAGTGAACAAGATAGAAAGGAATTTTTATTCACCCCTGTTAACTGATGAGCATATACAGGACCAAACAGCAATAGATGTACCCATTAGGATAGAAGACAGTAATGAAAGGAACTATAATATGTCCTTCATATCCAGTTTTACTATTGATAGTATGGATATAAAAGACATTCTAGAGAAGAACTGGATTATTCTGAAACCAGAGAAGAATATGAGACAAGTTATAGATGTGAGCCCAATAATGGTATTTAGGAGAGGAATGAATCAAAAAACTCCTTTGAAAAGGTCAGTAGTGGAATAATGAAAAGGAGTGGTTATATGAGTAAATGTGGCATGTGCCATTTTTGCATGTATATAAAGGAAGGGGATGTGTTCCAAATTAATAAGAGGAATTTTAAGATAAAAGATAAATTTAATTGTAATTCATAAAGAGTAGTGTATTGTGCAACATGTGATTCATGCTGTTATTGTTATTATATAGGAAAGACAGATAGAAAACTAAAAAAAGTATTTATGAACACTTATATGAAGTCCGTAAAAGAAGGATATGAATGCCCTAAGCAAACATGTGACAGAGAATGTTTTGGTGCTGGATTGTATATGCACTGATCTCAGAGGGGGTGCTTGGTCATTACTTCTGGAAAGGAGGGAACTGTATTTGCAACTATTTTTAGATGCCACTAATTGGCCTGGTTTGAATGAAAGTATTGCCATTAGTTCCCTTTTAAGAATTAGGGCCCTATTGAGATAATACCTCATATTATATACACCTATATAATCCAATAGAAGTATTGTCATACAGTTGTGAATATTTTTTACCTGTACATATGATTGGAATTTATTATAGACTTACACATGTATGCCTTTTTATATATTTTATATTTTTATATATTATAGAGTATTTAATCTTATGTATTATTTTAATGTATAAGAATAATTTATTCTATGTTTTAAATTGTACATATATACATGAGTGCATTGAATATATATATATATATATATATATATATATTTTTTTTTTTTTTTTGGTGGCTGCTATTAGGTTATAGGGTGATAGTGTCTGCATTATGTTTTTTTTACATTAATAGGAATATTCCTTTAAGGGGGCGTAACTTGAATTACATTTTTTAATTAATTAGAGTATATAAGATGTATTGTAATTGATGTCATTTATCTGATGAAGTTCTGTGGTTCAGGACAAAAGCATTTACCAGCTTTCCATTTTTGTGAATAAAATTTGGCTTTTTATCCAGTGGATTATCAGCTCATTTTTCTTTGGTACGAAAGTACAATTTGAACAAGGTACGAAAGTACAACTGGGTTTCTGGACACCTTGGTGGCCTTTTGTGTTTCTTGCAGCAGTTTTTCTTTTCTGTGTTTTGGGTTTCTGAAAGTATGCTAGTAGTTATCACATCTAGGGGATGGAGAATAAAATAAAACAGATACCAGTTAGTGTAAGTAGAATCACAGGCAATAGCATGCATCTTAACATGGATAACCTCAGTTTCAGGTTAATTAGGGCTTGTGTTAACAGCTGTCCATCTGGCACAGATGTTCCCATTAAAAGGGTTACACTTCATTATTTGAAGATGTACATAGTTGACTGTGTTTGTATTAAGTTAACAGGTTATGGTGGTGATCTGTGATGCGTTTGGTGTTTTTGTTTGAGGGTTTTTATTAAAACAAAAAGTCTTGTAAAGTGTGACATAAGTTCCAATGTTTTTTCTAAAACAAGAAACATCTTTATTGAATTATAAGTTATGACATAGGCAATCATACATTTTTATCAGTGAAAACAAACCACATTGACATATTTTCAGTTGCAAACATTATACATCACTTATAATCATCTATGCAGTCATGGTCTCTCTAACATTACATAGCTCATTCTGTTCCTAGCTTCCCTTAAACCTCATTCCTCCTCCAGAACATTATTCTGCATGTATTGTTCCTTGGGTAAAAACTTAAAAGGGTTCTTGGACAGCCTGTCTTCATTGAAACAATAAGCTAATGAAATAAAAATAAATAATTTTACAACATCAGGTTTGCTGTCAGTATGAAGACTGGTACATGGAAGATATCATAAGTGTTTTGACTTTTAAGAGGCAAGGTATAGTAAAGGTGAAAACACCATGCAATTCCCTCATATTTTAAGGAGATTTTATGACCATTAAGATGTTACCTTATGTGTAAAGATAGCGGCAGTATTTTTATTATTTGATCAGTCATGCTGATGGATTCTAGTGACAGGGTTCTAAGTGTGTCACTGTTAATGAAAACAAACATACGGCTACTTAACAAAGCTGAATTTGACTGCCTTTTTAGAGCTGTCTGAAAACCAAACACCAGATTTCCACACCCTTTCAGTGATAGATAGCTGTATCCCCCCACATTTCTTGAATGAAATATGCCACCGTCGTTCTACTTTAGTGAAAAATACTGTCTAGCATAAACTGCAATCCTTGTCTGGGCTTTTTCATAACATAAAACCATTCCTGTGTGTAATAGTGTTCCTTGTTGGTTATAAGTTTAACAGTTTTTACTAGAAAAAAAATATAAGCTTCTAGTCCTATCATGACATTTTTTTTATAGTTTAGTAGTAATCCACAACTGTGTGTGGGTATCGTAGGATTTACTGTTGGCTGGTGTGGTTTGATCACAAGAGCTCATCTGTCCAGACTTTTGCAGAAGATCCCTAATACTACTCATATTTTTGCCCTGTCTCACATAGAATAATTTATTGCTTTATTGAAGGAGCATATTTCAATTGAAAACCTGATGCTGAAGAAGACATAAGAAGCGGACTTGTTTCTATTGGGATGTGCTCGTTTACAACGGGTGAACATACATGTTATAGAATGTTAATGACCATGTATTGTATAATACCATATAACATATAACTGTATTGGGGTACTTGCAAACTCGCTGCGGGAAAACTGAATTATGATTTAATTTACAGACGGCATTCTCTTTACTTCTTTCTTGGTATTTAACTGGAAGTTAGTGTCATATACTGCTGTCTTGTAGAAATGGAATGAGTGAAGAAAGAGAACCATTAATAGGGATTTGTGGCTGACATCATGATTTTAAAAAACAGGGTTTGAGATGCATACTTCATAATGGCTGCCTAAAGGTACACAATGTTTCTCACACATTTCTTGACTAAAATCAGAGATAGAATGAGAAGAAATGGCATTTTTTTTCAGTCTGCACATTGTCTAAGTTCAACATTTTTTTGATTGTGTTATGTTTAATAGAACATATTACTATAAGTACAGTAGTACATCCATTTTGGGATGTTTTGATTGATGTCTGACTTTATAGGATTCTAGGGGCTGTAAAGCTTGACTTTACATTTATTTACCCATTACTGTTCAACCAGTCTACTGTAACTTGTAGCAAATAAGATACTGCTAGAATGACATTGCAGTACTGTACATTGCTGCAAGTAGTTTCAGCTCAGAAAATGTTTAAAAGGCATTAATGTTTTATAGTTCATTGTATGTGACTGTATATGAGAAAATTGTGGTCTAAAATGTCTCCACTGTTGATCTTTTTTTTTTTTTTTTTTAGGTTTCATCCTATCCCTTGCCAGAACACCGTAGTACTGCTCTTGCTACCCAGGCTGCAATGCTTTTCATCTGTCTTTATTTTGACCAGTCCATTCTCAATACTCAGCAAGCAAAGATGAGAGAAATAGTGGATAAGTATTTTCCAGATAACTGGGTATGTATGTCTGAATATGAATTTAGATCAGCATGTTAATAAAAATTAATCTTTAAGTGCTTGCAAATTAACCAAGCTAAGCTTCTGGAGCCACTGTTTTATTCAAATATAATTAAATTATATGTCTTACAGCAGACACCAGAAGATTCCTTTGTCAGTTCCAGCTTTTACGGTTTGGGTAAATGCAATGAAAAATGACAGCACCTTCCTTATTCTGGTGAAAAGAATTCTATTGGTCAGTCTTTCATCCTCTGTAGCAAAGAATTTGAGTGTTGGGGCAGTCACCGAAAGGGATCGGTGACCAATTTAATTAGGGTGAAATGTATATTAGTTGTACATGAGGCTGTAAAAATTGTAACAGACTTGCATGCATGCAGTGTTTTGGATGTCAAAGTGTTCTGATTACAGCTTGCTATAAAAGGCATGCTCTGTTAGCTGTAGACTGAGCTGTTAATAGAACGTCACTCGGCAGAAAGCTGAAGGTTATTCTCCCATTAGTAAATTTTGGGTTTTATGTTTGGATACTGACAATACAGTGCTGCATGAAGGGCACACCTCAGAGCCCTGCTTCAGATGAGACATTAAACTGGGTTACAGCTCCCTGATTTGGGGTTGCATAAGTGTCTGCTTCATAGCCAACTGCACCTCTCTGAGATTTAAGACTTGATAGGATTTGCACACTACATGTAAAACCTGCAGGGAAAAAACGAAAACTTTTTAACAGTTTACATTAGTGCATTTAAATGCAAAAAAGGAAAGGAAAAAGCAGCAAAAATGCATACATTCACAGCTCAGAAACTCCAGAAAATTTCAACTTTTGCATTTGTCTATTTTTTCAACAGTCCATATCATAACAGTATCATTCATTCATTGTCCAGTACATGTTTTATCCAGTTTTGGGTCACGACAAGTAGGTTCTTCTCCTGGTAAGTAGGGCAGTGTCTCCCAAGACAGGACCCATCCATTGTATTATTTCTCTGTCCAGATTGCCAAGGGGAATCATCTAACTGCTAAGTCTTTTCTGAAGGTGATAAGCTACATGTCTCCCTCTGTATTGATGGCCAACCAGGCCAGATATAAACTGTAAAAAATCCAGTGATATATCACAAATGTATGGGAAAACCACAACTAACCATAAGAACAGAACATTCCTCTCAACCCAGCTAACAAAGAGTTCCTCTGGCAGCTAAGACTGGCCATAGACAATCTATGTCTGGTCTTCACTACTTTTGAGCCTTCTCAGTCACTCAAAGCATGTTCATGGTGAGCTCGTACTAGGATCTTCAGGTTATAAAGAAAGTAGCTCAATAGAGTAAAGACTAAACCATATACTTGCCATGCCCAAATTCAAAACATCAGTAGGTGAAAGGGCATTCTCAAAGTTCCTGCAAGCAATTTAGAACCAGATTCAATCAGAAGTTGGGCAAGAAAGTATTATCAAGGCAGTTAAACTAAAACTAAAAGAATAGTTTTTGAAAGAAACAGTTTGCTCGCGCTATAAAGTAAAGGGCTAGAAATAACCTTCATCGACATTGTGTTTGTGCATGTAGGCTGCACCTTCTGCTGCAGTGATAAATATGTTGTCTGAATAAGGATTTGTTAAATAAATGCATGTATCATGATTGTAGCTTGCTCAACTAATATTCAGTGCCTCGCTGTTCTCATTGTAAAATTTACTCTTCAAGTTACTCATTGTCAGTTTTTTTCAGACTGTTGAGTAATCTTGTCATTTCCTTTTGCTCAAACCTTTTTGATGTGAAGTTGTTCTATCTCACCGTTTTGTTCTTACAGGTGGGTTCGGAGCTGATACCTCGGCTCCGAGTCGGCCGCTTTTCAAGCTCAGACTCTCAGAGAAGCTGGAGACCTAGTGTATATCCCATAATGCTCTACTGTATATTCTCAGATCTAGTTTGCCGCTGCAACGGATCTATAGCTCGTCGGAGGAAGCTCGGTCCAGTGACTTATTTTTTCTATATTTATAGAAGATTTTTCTGAATAATAGTATCTTATATTGTTAAAATAGAAGTGATATTCTACAGTATTAGGCTATAGCCTGTTTGTTTAGCTCTAGTTAAATTTTTTGAAGTATTTCTCTTCAGGTCTTTTTAGGCCTCTCTTATCTATTTGGGTGTGACATGGCTCTGTCAGCTCTTGTGTGTGCTCTCTTTTCTTCCTTCATTATATAATCTTAGGTATTTATATATATATATATATATATATATATATATATATATATACTGACATATATCCTGTAAAAAGCTTAGTTAAATAAGTATTTTAGTTAATATTTAGACAGATAACTGTTGTGTTTTTGCTATTATATTGAGAATTCAGGGACCTGAATTTATATTGTTAACATGTCAGAAAAACAAAAGTCAGGATTCAAAAGGTGCGAGTGTGGTCAAAAAATGTCTGTTACAGACAACCACTCCACCTGCGTGTACTGTTTGGGTTCTGTTCAGCTACAAGAGGTGTGCTCTATCTGCCACTCCTTTAGCGCCAGAGTTCTCTTGGAAAGGCACAAGAAGCTGGTAGATAGGGGACTTCTGAAGCCTGAATTTCAGGCTACTTTAGACAAGGCCGACCTCTCTTCTAAGGCTTCGAAGGGGTCGAAGTCTTCCAAGGGATCCTCGGAGCCCAAGTCATCGGCTCCGAGTTAATCTGGTAGGTTCGTGCATCAGCTCCACAGACCTTGGAACCATGTATCGATCCTTTACCTCGGAGCCCAGTTGTGGATCCGATATTGGAGACTTCTCAGTCTCCAATTCTTCAATTGGTACCATCTTCGGCTCCTTCGACCCATCCCTCGACACATTCTTCGAGGCTTTCTGATGTGGACCTGGACCGAGTGGTTAAGAGGCTCTTAGAGAACCCGGCCCTGACCAAAATGCTGTCCACTTCGAGCCACTCAGCTTCGAAGCCTGAAACTCCAACCATAATTTTTCCCCTCCTCCTCCAAAGCCAGTCGTGCTCTCGGAGCCAGGGCGGACAGAACCGATGTTGGTAGAGCCCTCGGAGCCAAGGTTTGATCCACTTCCCTTGACTCCATCGACCTTGATCTCCTCGGTTCTGACCGGGGAGTCTCGGGGCAGACGGTCCCTCGCTGGCTCCGGGGTGGAGAGTCGAAACAATACCTCGGTTCTGACCCTTTCCCTTGGGGCTTTGGCGCAGGCGGCTTCGGCTCCGTCCTCTGGATTGGAACAGTGGGTCTCGGCTTGGGGAGAGCTGCCGGCCTCTTCGGAGCCGACAGACTTCTCGGACCGAGATTCTGGTGCCTTCGATGCCATGAGGAAGGTCATGTCTGCTAGGACCACTACCTCCTTGGATCTGTCTTCCCCTCCCCCTAAAGGGCCTCATTCTACCTCTTCCCCACAGGTCCCCACCAAGCGTCGAGATCCAGGGCCTCAGGTATCCCCATTGGGTGGCTCCTCCTCTATAGGGACTTCACCTGACGCTCCCGAAGTACCTAGGAAGACACTGTGCAAGAGGAGGCCCTTGAATTCCCCACAGGAATCCCTGACATCAGATACTGACTTGGAGGAATCAAAAGGGTCCCCACGATCCCCCTCAGAGGATGTCTCATTTGCAGACATATTGGAGATCTTAAAACAGAGGGGTGACTGGCAGTCCCTTGCCCCTACTGAGGACGAGTCGGTCCTCCTGAAGGCCTTTGGATCTCAACCATCCACCTCCTGGGTTACCCCGCCCTTCGATGAATTGATGGAGCTGGTTGCTTGAAGGGCGTGGGAGTCCCCTGACTCAGTGGAACCGGTCCCTCGGAGGCCCAACAAGTTTATTACTTCCCCCACTGACAAAGCTTTTCTTACCAAGGGAGTCCCGGTTGATGCCATGGTGGTGGCAGCAGCCACCAAGAAAGAGATGTCGGAAACCTCTTCTTCTCTCCATCCTCCTAATAGGGATTCTAGGAAGATGGACAGGTATGGGAAATGCATATTTAGTTCTGTGGCATTTTCCATGAGATCGCGCAACTACCTGACCCATTTTACCCGCCTTCAACGAGATCTCCTTAAAGAGCTGGGAGATGCTCTCCAGGTTAACACAGCTGATGCAGTTTCTGAGAAGATGACTCTCAATTCGATAGTAAACTCATCCATGCGACTTATTTCTTTTGCTGCCGATGGATCGAGTAGGGCAGCAGGCTCAGTGATAGCCCTTCGGAGACGGTCCTGGATGCGCCTTTGCTCCTTTGCGGAAGCCTTCAAATCTTCCTTCGTCATTACCCTGTTCGATGGTTCCGCCTTGTTCGGACCTAAAGTTAAGAGACACTTACTAGTTGTGAACAAGAAGGAAAGACTTTGTCTGCTGTAGGAGTCAGTTTTTTCACTCCAACTAGACCGCACCCCAAAGGGCAAAGAAGTGGAAAAATGTGGTTCCGAAAACCCCAAGGAGCTTTCCAAAACACACCTACAGATACCCCCTCTAGGGGCAGAGGAGGGGGTAAAAACAGAAGACGTTGTCCAAATGGCAGAGGCGGTCTGCAAAACCAGGGCGACAGGGAGCAGTTCTCTGGTAAGCCCTATCAGCGTTCCTGAAAGGAAGCCCAGCTGTCCTTCTCTGGAGGCAGTCGGGTGTCGCTTGGCTTTATACCCAAACGCCTGGCTAAACATTACAATGGATTCTTGGGTAAAAAGCATCATTGCCAGAGGTTACTACATTCCCTTTACAAAACTTCCCCCCATGTGTACAAGGATTCCAGACGTTCCACCCAGTTTGAGAAAGCTAGCAGCCATAGAAATCCAAAACCTGCTAGACAAAAGTCATCCAGCCAGTCCCGACAGACCAGATAGGATCCGGAACTTACTCAAGGTTCTTTTTAGTTCCAAAGAAAACAGGGGACTGGAGGCCCATACTAGACCTCAGCAAACTCAACACCTTCGTCAAGAAGGAAAAGTTCTGGATGGTCACGCTTCAATCGATTCTTCCGTGCTTAGAAACGGGCGATTGGATGTGCTCTATAGATCTCAAGGATGCTTACTACCATGTCAAAATGTACAGATCATCCAGAGATCACCTGCGTTTCTGGCTGGGGGCCAGTCATTACCAGTTCAGAGCCCTGCCCTTTGGTCTCACCACAGCCCCCAGAGTGTTCACCAAATGTATGGCAGTGGTCACGGCTCATCTGAGACGTTTAGGATTCTGGGTGTTTCCATATCTGTACGACTGGCTCCTCACCGCCATCTCCAGGCATCAACTAATCCAAGCAAGAGACTACACTATCAACCTTTGTTCCCAGTTAGGCATAACCTTAAACTTCGAAAAATCTCCGTTATCGCCCTCGCAGCGTATTATTTTTATAGGAGCAGAGCTAGACACCATCAATTCAAGGATCAGGTTGCCTCAAGCAAGAATCATATCTCTAAAAAGTCAGTTGTGCAGTCTGTTGACCCAGAACAAAGCTCCTGCGTCCCAGATATTGCAGCTATTAGGCACAATGGCAGCCACACTGATAGCAGTCCCATTAGGGCGCTTGCACATGCGGATACTCCAGTGGCTACTCTTCGCACAATGGTCTTACCAACGACTGCACATGTCACACGAGATTCTGTTAACAAATCCTTGCAAGAAGGATCTCAATTGGTGGCTAAACAGCGACCAATTAGTAGTCAGGCATCCCTTTGTTCTTCCCCAACCCACAGCCACAGTGACCATGGATGCTTCTCTGATAGGGTGGGGGGACTATTTCAGGGAAAGACTGTCTAAGGTACTTGGTCAAGCATGGAATCACATTTGCATATAAATGTCCTGGAGCTGAGAGCAGTGTTCCTGGCATTGCAAAACTTTCACGACTGTCTTCCTCCAGAGACAATTGCTATTCAGACAGACAACATGTCGGTAGTCTGGTACATCAACAAGCAAGGGGGAACCAGATCGTATCCCTTATGCTGAGAGGCCCTAAGAATTTGGCAATGGGCTGTATCCACCGGACGCTTTCTAATAGCAACGCACATCCCAGGGTCATCCAACGTGATAGCTGACAAGCTGAGCAGGGCCATACTGTTGCCTCACGAGTGGTCCCTCAAACAACAGGTGGCGGACAAGATTTTCCGCAGATGGGGCCAGCCTTGCTGTGATCTATTTCCATCTCCAGTGAATGCCAAATGCAGCAGCTACTTTGCCCTTTATCCCCCACTGGGGAGCAACCCGCGGGACACGCTCGTACACGATTGGCCCCCGGGCCTTCTATATGCCTTCCCGCCAATTCCCCTAATTCCTAAATTTATACAGAAAGCCAAAGGTCTGGGAAGGACTGTGATTTTGATAGCCCCGTCTTGGCCTCGTCAGATTTGGTTCCCCTTCCTGCAGAAGTATCGAGTGGAAGAACCATAGATCCTGGACCCAGTGCCAGATCTTCTGACTCATTCGTCGGGAGTTCTTCATCCCTCCCTCATCTCCCTAAAACTGACAGCTTGGCTGCTCCAATTCCCATATTAGCCAGGTCTCAAGATTTGTCTCCCCGCGGTCCAACATATTATAGTTTCCTCTCATAAACTGTCTACCAGGAAGCTATATAATAGCAAATGGAAACGATTTGTTCACTGGGCTTCTCGTCATGACATTGACCCTTATGTGGCGCCTATTCATACCATCTTAGAGTTCTTGTCTTCCTTGTTCCATGATGGCGCAGCTGTGGCTACCATTACAGTTCAATTGGCTGCTATTTCCAATTTTCATGTAGGGTTTAACGGGTCTAACATCATGACCCATAGACTATTTAAGGCCTTTTTGAAAGGGACCCACCATCTCAGACCACCTATCAGACACCCTGTCTCTCCCTGGAATTTGAATCTTGTTTTATCCGAATTGATGCTCGCCCCCTTCGAACCCGCCTCATCCTGTCACTTAAAGTTTCTGTCTTGGAAAACTATATTTCTGGTAGCCATTACATCTGCACGTAGGGTCTCCAAACTTCAAGCCTTATCCTCCAAGCCCCCATATTTGATTTTTCACCCTGATAGGGTGTCTTTCAGGACAAACCCTACCTTTCTCCCCAAGGTCTGTTCTGAAACTAACTTAAATCAGTCCATTGAGCTTCCAACCTTATTTAGACACCATACCAACAGACTGGAATACATGTTGCACAAGCTTGATGTACACAGACAAGATTCTACCTGGATAGAACGAAAGACTTCAGACAATCGGATCAACTCTTTGTCTCTTACGCAGAGAATAAGAAAGGTTCTGCAGTATCAAAAATCACATTATCCAAGTGGCTTTCTGACTGCATTAAATTAATTTATTCCTCCACTAACCAGCCATTACCGAATAACGTCAAAGCCCATTCTACCCGGGCTGTTTCTACATCATTAGCTCATGCAGCTCGTTTGCCTTTGGATACCATCTGTGCAGCTGCCACGTGGTCAAAACTTCACACGTTTATCACTCATTACAAAGTGGACAGGACCTCCAGGGACAGGGCTTCCTTTGGTTCCACTGTGCTCAGGAATGTTCTCCTGTGAGTCACCCAGGATTAGGGTGCTTGGGACGCTACCCATGTGTAAGAACAAAATGGTGAGATAGAACAACTTCTCATAAAGAAGTTATGTCCTTACCATAACGTTCCATGTGAGTTGTTCATCTCGCCTTTTTGTTCTTACATTCCCTCCCACCTTCCCCCTCCTGTTGAGAAAGATGGTTGCCTTGGTGGATTGGTCGAGTTTTGTCAGCCTGTCTTCTTGGACAGACTGTTTCTTCCTTCTACAAACCTATAACTACCTAGATAGGTAGGCGCTATAGTTCTCTTTCTTCCTGTAGGCTGTCTTTGGTTGCAGCATAGTAGATCTGGGGATATACAGTAGATCATCATGGGATATATGCACTAGGTCTTGAGCTTCTCTGAGAATCTGAGCTTGAAAATCGGCTGACTCTGAGCTGAGGGATCGGCTTTGAACCCACGTATAAGAACAAAAAGGCGAGATGAACAACTCACATGGAATGTTATGGTAAGGACATAACTTCTTTTTATTATTGGTGCGATAAATGTATTTGCATCTATGTAAATACTTGATATCAGACTCAGATTGTGTTTTTTGACACTATAATTTATACCCAGAGGGCCTGGGTCAGGGCAGAAATGCATCTGTTGACCAATACCCATTTATCAAAATACCCCACACCTTTTCTCTAAACCCCTCCATTAAAACTCGTCTCCAACATACGTTATTAAACTTAGATATGCTCTTCTGCCTTTCAGCTCCATATATCTTAATGTATTAACTACCATTCCACTGTACTTCACGATCTGCTGTTCTGTCTTACAGCACAATAATCTGCCATCTACTTAGCACCATTATTCAGTACCTTATAAACTCCTTGCATTAGCCCACCTACAGCAGCCAAATCACTCATCTCTGAATGCTGTATAGAAGTCTAAACATGGAAACCAGTGTTATAATGTGCACTCTACGTATTTGTTGTTGACTGCTTGCATTTGTCTCACTCTCATTCTCTGTTGCTGGTGATTAATTTAGGTCTGTAGCCATTTCTGTAATGTACCATGCAGCAAACATATTCCTGTACTGCAGTAACTTTACTTAGCTCTTCTTAACCTTCAAAGTATTTTACTTCTGTTTTCTCTATTGGTTTAATAGTGAGGACACATTTATAAAACATGCACATTTTGTCTTGGAATCATTAACTGGCAGTTGTTTGTAATGTTATTATTAGACTTTTACTCTTTCTTACTGTAGCCTTATGTAAAATTATTGTATGTATTTAATGTGGTGATCTGATGCTCTCTTTTCCATCTTTTCTTCAAAGTGTGGGTCTTCAGACCCATGCTTGATCCATCTTCAGCCACATTCAAGCTAAGGCTCCCCCCATACCCATAATTCCTCTGTATTGGCCCAGCTAACTCAGATATCTTTTACCACCACAAGCATAGGACAGATCTGTTGTTGCTCGGACGCATATTAGATAAGTGAACATTTTTGAATAACTTTTCAATAATGTTATTCATATTATTATTATTATTATTATTATAATAATTACTACTACTACTCTTACTGACTTCCTTCCCTAAGCTTTTCACTTGTTCTTCACCTTAAGCATCTGATGTTTTCTTTCCAAATTTCATAATTTACCTTTATAATTGTACAAAAAAATGGTGTTTCTGATTTTCTTTTGTCTGTTGTTTTGTTGGAGGATGTCAGAGAATCCATCACGTTTCAAGAAGTGTGTGGCTTGCTCCAATAAATTGCCCAATTCTGATATACATGATAAGTTTGTCTGTTGTATGGGCCCCCTCACATTTGGACATCTCCTGTTCCATTTGTGAAACCTTCAGCCAACAGACAGTTGTGGAGTGCCAAAATTTATTTTGAAAGGGCTTCTCATAGCCCCTGTGGGAGAAAGTGTACCTTCAATTTCAATAAAATCTTCTCCTTCAGACAAACCAACCTAAAAAATCCAAGGAGAAATCTAAAGAAAATGATAAGGAAAGAGAAAAAAAATCTAAGATCTGAAGAAAGAGGTCCCAGACTGTATTTCTTTGTCTCCTGTTTCCAAAATTGCAAAACTTTTAGAGCCAGCACTAACTGTACCACCATTTTAGGTCCCTCTCTGTTGTGCAGACATGGACAAGATAAGGAGATTTCTTCTGACCCATAGCCAGCTGGTAGACCTTCCAGCTCCAACTACCACTGAATCCAGGGCAATAGCTTCTTCCCCATATTCAGTTGTTACTCCTCCTCCAATCCGCCATTTTGGATCAGAGCATTTGTATCAAACTTCCACTTAGGGCTGGTCTGCATTGGAGCCTAGGATTTGTAATACCTTGACAATCATGAGTTCTTTGATTAAGTTGGCTCCATCAGTTTTGGAGCTGTCTGAATTTTTGAGCTGAATGGTCGAAGCAGGCTCCAACAGGGAAGGTTCAGAACTGATTTATTAAGAACCATTCCTCCTCCTTGGAGCTTGGCATTAGACAGTTCATCTCCAATGTCAGACTCAAATCTGAGCTGTATGGTATCATGGGTTGAACCTCCTTTGGGGCTTTCGGCTGCTAAGATTAGGTTCCCTGGGTCCATATCATTGTTTGCTTTTGAGAGAGTACTTTCTCAAGCCAGAGAGAATTTTGAGAAGTGAAAATGATGGTAAATCCCTTTCTGTCATATGGATCAAATTCTGTACTCCTAAAAGGACCTTCTTGAGGAATCGGAAAGGAGGCCATAGGAATTGGTTCAACAAATCTTGAGTTTACACCTGATGCTTCCAGAGACAGAGCTGTGCTTTACTGAGGGTTGGGGGGGGTCTTATAATGGGGCAGAGGTGGTTCACACAGTTGTCATTTCAGGGCATGTTTCTTTGAGAAGCTTTTTCTAGCACTTCTGAATGGTTGCATAACTGCCATGCACTGGAGGCAGTTTGAGGCACCTATCCCTGCATTAGAAGAGAAACAAAATTTCTCTGTGCATAAACCAAATAAATCTGCTGGCAAAAGCCTGTATTCATACTCTGTGACAAAAGCTTGGAAAAACCTACCCAGAGATTTCAGAATAACTTCTAATCACCTTACTTTCAAACATACATTAAAGCAGTTCCTGAAGATGTGTGGTGTTGCTCATGCAGAAATCCAGGTTATAGTGTCAAATCATCCCTCATCCAGGTGGAAGTGTCATTACATTCACCTCTTTACTTTGATGTCCTTCTTATGCACATGCTACCAGTCTTGTCTATCTACACACCTTTCCACCCTATTTTCCTCTTACTCCAGTGACACCTCTCTAATTTCACAATATTATCTTTTCTCTTTCTGCTCTACTTTCTTTTTCACACCCCTCTCCCTTTTTCCTGTAACTAATTTCTGTATTATCGTATGTTTGTAATATAGAATGACTTCCTAATTACCCCTATACAAACCACTACCTACTCTTTTTCTTCTTCACCTCGGTCCACTAACCACCCTCTCTGTTTATATTGTAAACTTTTGCCCATACATTCTCAATAGCTTCTCTCTCCTATAAATACCGATCTTGCACACTCTATGAATATTGTTTATTATACTTCTATAAGTTCCTAAAATAAGTGTTTGTCTATTCTTACTGTATCTTGTTACTTATTTCATTGTATACCTTAGTGAAATGTATGTACGTAGAACATTTCAACATGGGCATCTGCTGAAAATGAGTACTCTACCCAGTCAGACTTTCTCAGTAAACAAATGTCAAATAAATAAATAAAATAACCTGGACATCCCTCACTGAAAATAAATGAGTGCAAGGATTATAACCAGAGGCTACTTCATTCCCTTCCACTCTCCATTAACCCCAAAAAGACTTCCCGGCTTACCATCCTCTTAAAGGGAAGCATCCACTTCAGATATAAAGAAGCTTTTAAGCACTCAGTTTATCCAAGAGGTCATTCCTGTCCAGAGATGATCTGTGATTTCCTCAAGGTTCTTTGTAGTGTCAAAGAAAAACAGGGACCATATGCCAGTTATGGAATTTAGTCACTTGAACAAACTGATAAGAAAAGCAAAAGTCTGGATGGTCACAGTATAGTCTATTCTTCTGCTATTGATGGAGAATGACTGGATGTGCTCAAAAGATCTTCAGGATTTGTACTACCATATAAAAATGGACAGTTGCTCCAGAAAGTATCTTTGCTTTCAATTTGGAACCAGTCATATTCATTTCAAAGCTCTGTCTTTCAATTTCACCATAACCCCCAGATGTTCACCAAATGTATGGTAATAGCAGCAGCTTGTCTTTGACGGCAGGGTTCTGGGTGTTATTTGACTGGCTCATCACTGCCCCTACCAGGCATCTACTCAACCAGGCCAGGGGTTGTTTGCTCCATTTGTGCTCAAATCTAGGGATTATGGTGAATTTAGCAAAGTCCAAACTTCATCCAGTTCCATCTTTACAGTTCGCAGGGGCTCAGATGGGCACTAAACTTCAAATTGCAAAACTTCCCCAAACAAGGATTCCATACATCAACAAGCTTTGGCTGTCTTGCCCTGTCAGAAGCCACCAACAAAAACAATTTTTGTCTTCTTGTCTCTGTGGCAGCTTTGATTTACCTTGGTTTCCCTGGCAAGGTACTGCATGCTAGCTCTGCACTGGACCCTTGTGGTCCAGTGGTCTATAACGACAGTAATCCATGTCTTTTCAAGTGTCATTAACAAAGATTTTCATGACATACATCCATTAGTGGTTGGTGTCTTCATATGTTTCACAACAACATCCCTTCAATCTTCCCTATCCCCAAGCCACACTGCCCATGGACGCTTCCCACTTGGGGAGGGGGGCATTACCTGGAAAAGACAATCCGAGGTAAGTGGACCCAGTCAGAGGACAGTCTATACATCAGTGTCTTGGAGATAAGAGTGGTTCTCTTATTGTTGCCAGCCTTTCAGGACAGTCTCCCCTTAGATGTGATATCTGTCCAGAGAGACAGACAACATGGCAGTTGTCTGGTACATCAGCATAGAGGAACTAGATCTTGCCCATTAAGTTGAGAGGCCATGAGAGTATGGCAGTGGACAATATCTTCTCACCACTTTCCAATAGCAAAGCATGTTCTGGTGGAAATCTTTTGAGCTAGCAGACAGGTTGAGCTGGTCTATCCTTTCCCTTAAAAGTGGTCTCTCAATCTAGTAGTCACGGAGCAGATTTTCACCTGTTGGAGCTGACCTTGCTACAATCTTTTTGCTTCTCCTCACAACTCCAAGTGCAGAAATGTCTTTGTTCTGATCACCTAGGAGAGGAGTCGGCAAGGAATGCTTTATGCCCCCCCCCCAATTTCTTTGCTTCTAAAATATTTACAGAAAGCATTACCCAAGAAGATTGCAGTCATCCTCATAGCCTCTTACTGTTTTCATTAAGCATGGTTTCCTTTCCTCTGTCCTCATCTATTCCAACCTTCCTGGGCTCCAGATCTACTGTCACCTGTCAGAGATGCCTCACCTGGACTTTCAGTCCTTCAAATTGACTGCATGGTTTCTCCTAGATACTCAAGTTTTCAGTCACAGTTGTTCATTTTCAGACTCCTTCCCAGAAACCTTCTACATGTAAGATTTACAAAAAGCAAATGGAAAAGGTTTTCCATCTGGGCAGTTGAAAACAGTCTTGATCCTTTTTTGGGTCCTGTTCCAGCAAACTTGGAATTTCCTGACTATCTTTTACAGAATGGAGCCAGCTGTTCCACTATCAAGGAGCAGTTAGCCACCATATCTTCCTTTCTCATTGCATTCTTAGACTATTTAAGGCTTTTCTTGGAGGAACTTTTCTATTACTCCCTCTGCTTTTAGACCCAGTTCCTCCCTAGGATATTACAATTTTACTTTTTGAACTGGCTGCCAGAGTTAATTTAAAGTTTTTATTTTAGAAGACTTTATTCTTGGTTGTTATTACGTCTGATAGCAGAATTTCCGGTCTTCATGCCTTGTCTTTGAAACCTTTCTACCTGGTCTTTCACAGCTTGAAAACCAACCCCTCTTTTCTTCCAAAGGTATCTTCTGAATCATCTATCAACCAGTCCATAAATCTCCTTATGTTTTTCCCAAAGTTTTCAAGCAAAGGGAAATATACATTGCATTTGCTTAGATGTTCAGTGTCGGTTACTATTCTGTTTACATTGGACAAAAGCCTTCAGAAAAGCTGATCAGTTGTTTGTCTCTTACTCCCCTGTCAGTATGGGAAAGTGGGTATCCAAAGTTACTCTTTCCCATTGGTTGTCTGAATGAATATTGTATGTTTACAAAGAAAGAAGTTTATCACTGCCTACACCTCCAAAGCTCATTCTACAAGATCTGTAGCTTCCTCAACAGCCTTCTTTTCCAAAGTACCTCTTGATGACATCTGTACTGACGCTACCTGGTCCAAGTTCCATACCTTCATTTCACATTAAAAATTGGACATACAATCCTGGTCAGTAGGCTTCTTTGGTTTGGCTGTGCTCCAGAATATCTCCATAAGACCACTATGGGTGTTACAGTAGCTGGGGACTCTGTCTCATACATTGAGGAATGGACGAAAAAGACATCAAATGCAAATGTTATGTAGACATAATAGTAAATCTGTGTTGTCTGTTTCTGATCTTCCTCAGCTTCCTACCCTCCTTCCTCTTCCATGTATTTTATGCTATTGGCATTATAACTCCTGGACTGCCCTGGCTGACTTAGCCTTGGTTCCTAGTGTGTTCTTATGACCATGTGTATCAGCTGGTTTCTTTATTTCTATCTTGAACACTGTATGCTTGCCTTTTTTTTCTTGCAGGCAAACTTGATCTGAGGTAGCTGAGTCAATAAAGTGGAATTGTGGGTAAAAGGAAGAGCCTGAGCACCAGATCCAAAGTTTGAGAGTGGCTGAAGTCAGATCCAACGTGAATCTGAAGACCCATACATTGAGGAATATTGAAACAGACAACACAGATCTATCACTGTGGGGAGTACATATCTTTCATCTTTTTCCCTGAGCCTCTGCTGAAAAGGGGCCTTGTGTCGAGTCAGACTATACCAGTAAATAAATGCTAATGAATAAGTAATTGTGAAGGGTATTATGGTCATCTTTTCTGCCTGACAAGTTTTCATGTTAGTGCTTTAATCCAAGTACCCTTCAAATAATGGCTTACAACACCATTTTAGTGTGGACTATCAGTAAATGGACAAGTCCAGTTTTTGCCTGTTTGTAAGCTGACCATGACAGACTGGGACTCTAAGTGCAATAATAGATCAGCTAATTGGGTCTCTGGGCAACCTGCAAGAATGATAGCTTGCCAAGAGGAATCTTTCAGAGCATAACCCAGAGGTAGGGCAGCCCTGTGAGAAATTTGTTTGCATGTGTGGACAGGCATCAGTTAAGCAGTTTTTGGTCCAATTTGCCCTGTGCAAGGGGACTTGGGCAGTAAACACATTCTGATCCCAAAGGTACTCTTTAAAAGGCAAAGCAGATAAGCCAGGGAATTCTTTGATAGCGGTCCACTGGTCAAGGCAGACACAGTTTTCATGGGTAAAGCAAATGAGCAGGGAGTGCCTTCTGACCCTTCCAGCTGATTATACCCACTTGATCCAATGGAATATGTTAGTTTATCCACCTAACCTCGAAAGTGTGAACCTCCGTCTCACTGCAAGGATGATTTCAGTCTAGTCGTCCTAAAAAATGTATTCTCCTTAATGTCATATACTTACTTCAGGAGGCTAGGAAACTGAATAAAAGGAAATCCTACCTGACTAAATGAAAGAGATTCTTGATTTGGCACATTAACCAGTGAGCAGAGAAGTTATTTTCCTTTAATCACATTGTCTTGCAGAACTTTTCAAAGCATTGTGAGCAAGGTCTGTCCTGTGCCTTCATTAAGATCCCTGCATCCTGCGATCCTGGCCTGTTTCCTCATGGAACCTCTTTCTGTTCCATGGCATGTCATCGTCATCGACACCAACCTTCTTTTACCCATTTTCTATGTTGGGTCAAGGTATCACGTCATCTGTTCCCACCTCTCTCTCTCCACTGCACTTGTTAAGCTTTTTCTCAAGAAGGCCCTCCATACGAGATAGTCTAGGAGACCCATTCTTCCTTCATAGGTTTTGAATTTGATGTTGAAAGACATATTTTATCTCCATTTGAGTCAGTCTTTTAGCTTTGGCAAAGCTTTTTTTTTCATGGAAAACTCTTTCCTTAGTAGCCCGCAGTGTACATGGATCTTTATACAATTTCTATAAGCAGAGAATGCGTCCTCTGTTCCTGCCCTAGGAGATCTCTGAACTGGCTTTCAACAAAGCCATTCAGTTGTTCTTTTTAGCCTTATCTACAGAATAGGTAAGAGAGGGCTTTGCACATGATGGATGGTCACTGGTAACTTGGATATTTTAGGAATGTTCAAGCTGCTACTCAACCAGACTTTCTCTTTCCTAGCAGGTGAATTAATTTAACAACCTCTCTTTACAGATGTAAATACCAGAAAAGCCAAAAAAACACAAACTGGATAAAAAAGCTAAGAAATCACTCCACTGGTCACCCACAAGTAAAAAATAGTCTGTTTTATTAAGCGCTTTTTGTCTCTTCTTATAGGGAGACTTCTTCAGATAACAGACCTGTACAAATGCAAAGTTTAAAAAAGTCATCAATCATGTGACACAACACACACCTCCATTTAAAGACACCCTTCCCTATAACATCCACATATTATTAACTATAACATTTATTTCAATATTTTACAAGTAATGCATTAAATATACTCTTACTAAAATATTTAGCCTAAAATTCATAATCAACATTATTTATTTCATGTATATTTTTATTTTTAATGTCTTCGTTCTGATGAAAATTAAAATATTAAAATAATTTATCCTGACCCATTCTGTCCACATGACAGCACCTTACAACAAGAGGATATGGACTCACTCACACCTTTCATGAGTCTACCTGTCTTGATTTTTCAATTTAAGAATACGCAGGATAGAATACACTTCATTCAGTCCTGGAAAATGGCAGGTGTCTGCACGAAGCTGCCACCTCAATTCAAGTTTCTCCATCATTAATGAATCAGTACCACCTCTTCCATTTGAATTCACACAGTGAATAGCCCTAAATTTGAATGTATGATCTGGAAATGCGTCAACATGTCTAACTAGGGCACTTTCTTTTTTCGTTTTGGAAATATAATATAAATGCTCATATATTCTGTCCCTTAATTTGCAGTCTGTTTTTCCAATAGAGAAAGCTGGACAGTTTGGCACTGAGCCATGTAAACTACTGCTCTGCTCTGACAGTTGAACTTATGTTTGGTCACATAGTTCTGTTCCCTCAACGTGAAGCATTGGCCAACCTGCATGTGTTTGCAAAAGCTGCACATTTACCCATACCTGTTTGTGTACTTGCACCTTTTGTCTTGTATTGTAACATATTTTTCAGGTTTTGCCCTTGTTGGAACACTATTCTTGGTGCTTCACAGAATTTATGCCTAAGAACATTGTCATTCAAAATGAATGACCAATTTTTGTTAATAAGGGAGTATAAAGCTGGAACATTGACACTATATTTAGTAATCAGGGCTGTAATACTGTATTCTCTCGTCCTTGGTACCATACTCATGTCCCCCACATTTTATCTGCTATTGTACCCTTAATGCTCAAAATTGGTTTGTAAAAACCACCGTCCCTCTTATCCTGGACTTCTCTAATCAGTTCATTGTTTAGTTGCTCTGGATAACATCTTACCCTAAACATGCTTCTCAGGTTATTGCATTCCAACACAAATTCTTCATCACTGGTCACCATACAGGCAGTTCTTATTAATTGCCCCTTGACTACTGAACGTTTTTGATGTAATGGATGGCAACTAGTAAAGTGAAGGAATGTGTTGGAATATGTTTCCTTCCTGAAAATTCATGCACAATAACGGTTGGTAATGATGTCTTTCTTGAGGTTTACGTCCAAATAGGCTATTGAGTCAGTGCTGAAAGTAAATGTGAATGTAAAAAACTGGGTTATATTGTTAAAATAAGTAACCATATCCATAGCTTGTTTTTCGTCCCCATTATAAATCATAAAAATATCATCCAAGAGCCTAGTGTAATGGATAATCCAGTTGGCAATCTCCTCATTGTTTCTCACAAAATGCCACTCCCAATATGCCATTACTAAGTTCGCTAGGCTGGCATCACATCGTGAACCCATGGCTACCCCAACTTTCTGCAAGTAATACTTGTTGAAAGTTATCGTGCACAAATTTTCAGGAAGGAAACATATGCTAACACATTCTTTCACTTTACTAGTTGCCATCCATTACATCAAAATCGTTCAGTAGTCAAGGGACAATTATTAAGAGCTGCCTGGATGGTGACCAGTGATGATGAATTTGTGTTGGAATGCAATAACCTGAGGAACATATTTAGGGTAAGATGTTATCCAGAGCAACTAATCAATGAATTGATTAGAGAAGTCCAGGAAAAGAGGGCTGGTGGTTTTTACAAACCAATTTTGAGCATTAAGGGTACGATAGGAGGTAACAATGTGGGGCACATGAGTATGGTACCAAGGATGAGAGAATACAGTAAAACAGCCCTGATTACTAGATATAGTGTCAATGCTCCCGCTTTAAACTCCCTTATTAACAAAAATTGGTCGTTAATTTTGAATGACAATGTTCTTAGGCATAAATTCTGTGAAGCACTAAGAATAATGTTCCAACAAGGGCAAAACCCTGAAAAATATATTACAGTACAAGGCAAAAGGTGTATGTCTACGCAGGTATGGGTAAATGTAATATGTATAACGTTTGCAAACACATGCAGGTTGGCCAATGCTTCACGTTGAGGGAACAGAAATATGTGACCAAACATAAGTTCAACTGTCAGAGTAGAGCAGTAGTTTACATGGCTCCGTGCCAACACTGTCCGGCTTTCTATATTGGAAAAACAGGCCACAAATTAAGGAAAAGAGTATATGAGCATTTATATTATATTTCCAAAACGAAAAAAGTACCCTAGCTAGACATGTTGAAGCATTTCCAGATCGTACATTCAAATTTAGGGCCACTGACTGTGTGAATTCAAATGGAAGAGGTGGTCCTGATTCATTAATGTTGGAGAAACTTGAATTGAGGTGGCAGCTTCGTGCAGACGCCTGCCATTTTCCAGGATTGAATGCAGTGTATTCTATCCTGCGTATTGTGAAATTGAAAAATCTAGAGAGGTAGACTCATGAAAGGTGTAAGTGAGCCCATACCCTCTGGTTGTAAGGTGCTGTCATGTGGACAGAATGGGTCAGGATAAATTATTTTAATATTTTAATTTTCATCAGAATGAAGACATTAAAAATAAAAATATACATGAAATAAATAATGTTGATTATGAATTTTAGGCTAAATATTTTTGTAAGCGTATATTTAAGGCATTACTTGTAAATATTGAAATTAATGTTATAGTTAATAATATGTGGATGTTATAGGGAAGGGTGTCTTTAAATGGAGGTGTGTGTTGTGTCGCATGATTGATGACTTTTTTATTTAAACTTGCATTTGTACATGTCTGTTATCTGAAGAAGTCTCCCTATAAGGGGAGACGAAAAGCGCTTAATAAAACGGACTTTAATTTTTTACTTGTGGGTGACCAGTGGAGTGATTTCCTAGCTTTTTTATCCAGTTTGTGTTTTTTTGGCTTCTCTGTTGTTTACATGTGTGCAGCAACCATGGAAATCTCCCAGGTTACACCTTCATCAAATTTGCAAAATGACAGCATAGGAGGCCTTGACTGTACTTATAGAAGCACTGTCCCAGAGAGTGGATAACCTCTCTAAGAGGTTAGATGCATCAAACGAAACTCAGAATGGAGAGACAACAAATCGTAATCTGGTTTCAGCATCAGCATCTCCGAGGGCGGAAATGCAGGTTACACAGGAAACTGTTTACCCGAGCAGTTTTAGGAACGGAATGAGTTCCTCTGAAGCCGCCCGAACTTCCTATTCAGCAGCAGCAATGAACAACAACTTGAATCAACCAGGGCGAGGTACAAGCCCTACCAATGAAGCGAGGACCAACAATGGACTAATAAATATCGTTGGAACACCCTCTGGGCTTATTGGAGCTCCTAATTTGGAACATTTGTTATCTACGTCACTGGGGTTCAACAGTGAGAGCGAGGACCAACAGGAGCAATTGGCTGGAGGGATAGCCGATATTTCTTCATTACTGCAGCAATTTGACAACCGGTTAGTGAAGTACAAAAAACTACAGTTAGAAATAAATTACTTTAAAGAGTGTATCAGCGATGGTATTGTACCTAAAGGGCTGAGGAGTTGGCAATACCCCACGGGTCTGATAGAGGGGTCTGATTTTCACAAAGACTGTTAAAATTATTCAACAAACATGGTTTAGAGTTATTGGGCTTGATTTGCACCCATTATAAAAAGAATGCTGAAGTCCTAGTCAAGGAGGCTACAGAACTGGATACTTTAATAAAGGCTGATGCAGCTTTTTAGCGATACAGGTTTGAATATGAGAGGACATATTGAAGCATAGACCAGTATATGGTCAAACTTAAGGCTATGAAAGTTAAGAAGCTGCAGTGGGACAGGCAGGCTTACTCTACAGGCACAGCGTACCCTAAACCACCTTCTTCTCAAACTAATTCCTTGCAAAATAGGAATGGGACTGTTGAATTTGCACATATAACAGGCGAACATGTAGAAAGTAATGATGAATCTAACCATACACATAATACACCAGAACCAAGGAGATGAATCTAACCATACACATAATACACCAGAACCAAGGAGATGAATCTAACCATACACACAATACACCAGAACCAAGGAGATGAATCTAACCATACACACAATACACCAGAACCAAGGAGATGAATCTAACCATACACATAATACACCAGAACCAAGGAGATGAATCTAACCATACACATAATACACCAGAACCAAGGAGATGAATCTAACCATACACATAATACACCAGAACCAAGGAGATGAATCTAACCATACACATAATACACCAGAACCAAGGAGATGAATCTAACCATACACATAATACACCAGAACCAAGGAGATGAATCTAACCATACACAGCCTGGAAACCATGATTACTTTCATTCCCTGCCTGGGACAGGAGTTTTGATGGTGGGCAAAAGCTCATCACCAAAACAAGGGACAGCCATTCTCACCACCCCCAGCCAGGCAGAACCTAACAACGGATGCATCAGATTATGCCTGGGGGGCCCACATGGCAGGAAAAGGCATTTGGGTCACCTGGTCCACAAATCAAATGCATCTACGTATCAATCATAAAGAGATACTAGCTGTTCAAAATGCCCTGACAGCCTTCAAGGACCCAATTCATCCGGGACAACTACTGATAAAGACAGACAATACCACGGTCATGTGGGCTTGTTGGCTGTTGGTGAAGCACCCACCAAGAGGAGAAAACGTTGAGCGAAGAAAGGAGCCACTTTTGAGACTTTAAGTATTTTTCCTCTGTTTGTTTGCTAAGTTTTTCTGCATAGCCACCTATTTTGAGCATTTTATGGCTTGTTAAATTTGATTTCTGCATTAGTAACTGTATTTAGAGCACAACCTAGAGCTGTTTACTGAATTTCTTGTTTGCACTTATTTTTAAAAACGTTTTTTTCTCAAAACTTGCATTTTATCTGTCTTTGGCCTAGCACTCTTGTGTGGGGTCATTTACTGCACTGTTATAACTTGTTGATACTTGTTAACCTCTGCTATCTCTGAAAAAACAAAAAAAAAATCTTGCTTTTTTTCCCACCTTTCTGAGATTTAAAAAAGTTCAGTTACAGGCTTGCTGTTCTTGAACTGTTTGTAAGTTTATGTGAGGCCATTTTTTGCTTGGGCTAAAGGAAAGTCTTTCTGTTGATCAGTGGCAGTGAAAAACATTGAGCAGCCTGCCTGCCCCTGTGGGAGTGGTTACTGACTTGAAACTGTAGTTTTATTGGCCATTTTGGGTCAATTCCAAAACTCCTTCATCTTCCTCTCTTAAAACCCTCTTTTGCGCGGTTTTGCGAGTTTTTGAGCATAGCGCAACAGCGGGCAGTGCCGCCTAATTGGGTTTAAGCTATTTCTGGCTCCACAAAGTCTGCTCTTCACTTTTTCCCTTAGAACTGCTCAATCTCTCAATTTAAACACCATATTCTCATTCTAAGGCCCTTCACTGGTCCAATTAAGTAATCCTACAAGTTAGCACTATTAAACCATAAGCACTACTTACTCTTATACTCTCTATGATTACCCTGTCCTCTATTGGTCCATCTTAAATTCAGTTTCCCTATTACTCTAGCATGTCCAAAGGTCAGTCAATGGTTTCCTCTCCAGTCCAGCTGGTGAATCTGGGAATTTTGAGGCAATGTTACAACAATCTCATGTACACGGACAACCCTCTCCTCCTCCAAACAGGTTCAGATATATGTGAGAGATGCAACTATTTAGCCAAACTGGAGGCTGAGCTCTCTCATCTCAAAACTGGTGAAACCAGTCAGGAGGAAAAGGTAACCTCACTCAACACAATTCCAGTATCACATAGTCCCACCACATCAGCTAACCAAACACATAAATACACAAAAACATACTCGGAGGCTCTAAATAAAAATCTACCTAAGCAACAGAGACCTCCAAAGCAGACATCCAAGCAAACGCTACCTCAAAACAAAACACACACAACACATAACCCACAAAGTCAGTGTGCCAAGCAGCCACAGCCCTTAAGGCTGAATAACACACCTGATACTCTTGTTATAGGTGACTCTATTGTCAGACACACTGACGTCCCGCTCACCAGCTGAATAAAGAGAAGGTCACAGTGAGCTGCCTGTCGGGTGCTAGGATCTGACACATAACGCAGAATGCTTTAACTGTAAACAAATCAGTTACCTGTGCAGATTTCAATAAAAGTGCTGTATATAAATTGCTAGAACAATAAACTGTATAAATAATTGAAAAAAAAAACAGGATACTTATACATCTTACCTAAGAGTTGGAGTCCACACCTCTCATCCACTCTGCTCAGTGTGTATAGACAGAAACTATCTCAAAGTTAGGGCTTCTTAAAGCCTGAGACCTTTGATTCCTTATAAATATCTAAGGGGAAAGTGTAACCACACAAACACACACACACACCGATTACACTTAATTTAAATTAGTTTAATTTATTTTTAAGTTAAAAGTGATAGAAATAAAATCCCTACAAAACACAGTCACTCACTACTAGGAAGGGAGGGACTGGGCCTAGGGCCCGAGGGAAAATTTCTAGAGTTTTTTGGAAAGGGGGGGGGATTAACAGGGAATGGGATGGACTACTTCACAATAAAACTATTTAGAAAAACTAACTTAAAAAAGGGGAAAAAGCTAAGAAAAACTAGTTTCTTTACCAAAACTAACCTGAGCCGGTAGGAACGCACCTCGATCGCTATAGATCGATATAGTTTACCCCTAGTGACAAGATCTTAGTCTTCACCACAAAGTGATCGGTGAACATACTTTGTTGTTTCCGCTTGTCAACTATCATTTTCACAAGCGTCTTCCTATATGTTATGTTTCTTACTAGTATTTTTGTGTGTTTATATGTGATATAAAATAGGTCACTCACATGCGGCGGATGGAGCAAGTAGAGCGGCAGGTACAGGTGTAGCCTTGCGTAGGCACGCCTAGATGCGGCTATGTAACTTTGCGGACCCTTTCAAGGCGTCCTTCACTAATTCCCCCTTTGATGGATCATCCCTCTTTGGTCCTTAAGTGAAGGAAACCCTGACTAGGTGCGAGACTGATGGCAAAACTCTCTCTGCCATCGGAGTCCGCTTTTCTACTCCTTCTAGACCTTACCCCAAAGGCCAGAAGGGGGGCAAGATGTGGTTCCGCAAACAATCTCAAGGAGATTTGCCTGACGCACAGAGTCGATTCCCCTCTAGAGGCAGAGGGGGGAACAATAATGGTAGACGCCGTCCTAGAGGCAGAGGGGGCCCGCAGAATCAGGGCAGTCGAGAATCCTTTTACGACAAGCCCTTTCAGCATCCCTGAGGTGTTGCCCGACTGTCCACCTTCGGAGGCAGTTGGGGGAAGGTTGTCGCTGTACCCAGAAGCCTGGCTATCCCTAACTCAAGACAAGTGGGTACAGTCTATCATTTCCGAAGGCTACAGAATCCCTTTCCTTTTCATTCCGAAGCAATCCAAAAAATCCCTTCCAGACGTTCTACCCAGTCAAAGGGAGCAAGCAGCTTTAGAAATTTCAAAGCTGCTCGCAAAAAGAGCCATTCAACCAGTTCCAGCAGACCAAACAGGATCCGGAATCTACTCCAAATTCTTTTTGGTTCCAAAGAAAACAGGGGACTGGAGACCCATTCTGGATCTCAGCAACTTGAACAAGTTTGTCAAGAAAACAAAGTTCCGGATGGTCATGCTGCAGTCCATTCTACCCCTTTTGGGGCGGGGACAACTGGATGCTCTCGATAGATCTCCAGGACGCGTACTATCACATCAGAATGAGTCGACGCTCCAGGAGGTTTCTCCGCTTCAGGCTGGGAACCAGTCATTTTCAATTCAGAGCCCTGCCCTTTGGTCTCACTACAGCCCCCCCGAGTGTTTACCAAATGCATGGCAGTGGTAGCCTCTCATCTGAGACGACAAGGATTCCAGGTGTTTCCTTATTTAGACGACTGGCTCCTTACAGCCCCCACCAAGCATCTTTTACTTATTTATTTATTATTATTATTTATTTATTTATTTATCATTTGTTGACCGGGAAAGTCCGACTAGGTTCCACAGAGCCTGTTTTCAGCGGAGGCCCGGGGAGAAATGCTCCAGATGCATGTCTTTGGAATGTGGGAGGAAACCAGAGTACCCGGAGGAAACCCACGCGAACACAGGGAGAACATGCAAACTCCACACAGAAGGCACCCCAGCCGAGAATCGAACCGGAGAACCTCTTGCTGTGAGGTGACGATGTTAACCACTGCACCACTGTGCCGCCAGAGACTACACCTTTCACACATGTCAGGCACTAGGCATTTCAATAAACTACGAAAAGTCTGTCTTGTCGCCTTGTCGTGTTATTACCTTCATAGGCGCAAATCTAGACACAGTCAATATGTCAGCCAGACTCACAGAGCAGAGTATAGCAGACATACACAGACAGGTCTCTCTTGTCTTGCAGAGCAACAAAGTCAAAGCCAGACTGATCCTGAAAGTCTTAGGGATTATGGCGGCCATCCCCTTCTACCATTAGCTCGCTTCCATATGAGAATTTTACAATGGATGCTTTTCACACAATGGTCTTACCAAAGACTTCCAATGTCCCATCCTATTCGGATAACTCAATTGTGCAAGAATCATCTCTCTTGGTGGATCACATCTCCCCAGCTCCTCCTAGGGAGACCTTTCGTCCCTCCCCCTCCGGTTGCTACAGTGACAACGGACGCCTCGCTGATCGGGTGGGGGGGGCATTACCAGGGCAGGACAGTCCAGGGCATGTGGCAACCGTTCGAGTGCCACTTGCACATAAACGTTCTAGAGATGAGAGCAGTGCTTCTAGCATTGCAAGCTTTTCAAGACTCTCTTCCCAAGGGAACTATAGCAATTCAGACAGACAACATGTCTGTAGTGTGGTACATCAACAAACAAGGCGGAACCAGATCTTACCCCCTATGTCGAGATGCACTCAGACTGTGGCAATGGGCGATTTCTTCTCAGCGATTTCTGTTAGCAACACACATCCCCGGGAAGTCCAATGTGATTGCAGACAAATTGAGCAGAGCTATTCTCATGCCTCACGAGTGGTCTCTGAAGAATTCAGTGTTGGAGAAAGTTTTTCGAAAGTGGGGCCGGCCTTGCTGCGACCTTTTCGCTACTCCCCAAAACAGCAAGTGCGACGATTTTTTCACCCTCTTTCCCCAACCAGGCCACCCCAGCAGAGACGCTCTAGTGCAGGTTTGGCCCCGGGGACTTCTGTATGCTTTTCCTCCCTTCCCACTGATATCTCAGCTGATACAGAAGGCCATCGCTCAGGAAGCTTCCATGATCCTCATTGCCCCTTACTGGCCTCGACAGGTTTGGTTCCCATTTCTCCACTGTTATCTGTTGGAGCAACCTTGGCATCTGGACCCAGTTCCAGACCTCTTGACCCATCAGTCGGGTCAGTTGCACCACTCCCTTCCCTCTCTGAACCTCACAGCGTGGTTCCTCCAATTCCAACTTTAGCCAGGCTTCCTCTGATATCTCACTCAGTTAGAGATATCTTGATAGCCTCTCATAAATCTTCCACTCGGAAGATTTATCATAACAAGTGGAAACGTTTTTCCTATTGGGTGCAGTCAAAGAATATAGATCCTTTCACTGCTTCCATTCAATCAGTTCTAGACTTTCTAGCCGAACTTTTCCACTCAGGTTCGCCTCCATCTACCATTAGAGTTCAATTGGCAGCAATATCGAACTTTCATGATGGAGTCTCAGAGTCCTCCATTATGTCTCACAAACTCTGCAAAGCCTTTTTAAAGGGAGTTTTTCTCCTCAAACCACCCATCAGAGATCCTCCTCCCCAATGGGATCTCAACTTGGTTCTGACGTCCTTAATTCTTTCCCCCTTTGAACCTGCGGCTTCATGTTCAATAAAGTTACTTTCTTAGAAAACACTGTTTTTAGTAGCTATTACTTCAGCTAGAAGAGTCTCTGAACTCCATACTTTGTGTTGTCGACCTCCTTATCTTGTATTTCATAAGGATAGGATGTCCTTGCGTACTAACCCGTCTTTTTTGCCCAAGGTAGCTTCACTGGCAAATTTGAATCAAACCATTGAGCTTCCTGTTTTCTTCCCAAATTATTCTAATAGGTCAGAACAAAAGTTACACTGTTTAGATGTTCATCGCCAACTTGGGTACTATTTAGACAGGACCAAACAATTCAGGAAATCTGACCAACTGTTTGTTTCTTATGCAGAAGGTAGAATGGGCCTTCCAGTTTCTAAAGTGTCTCTCTCTCTAGATGGCTTACTTCGTTGATTACCCTAGTGTATGAGATAAGACATTAACAGTTGCCATCCAAACCCAGGGCTCATTCAACTAGAGCTTTAGCCACTTCTATAGCTTTCCAAGATAGGTTGCCTATTGATTCGATTTGTTCTGCAGCTACTTGGGCTTCTCCCCATACCTTCATTTCTCATTATAAGTTGGACTTGGCCTCTAGAGACCGAGCCAACTTTGATTCCACTGTACTCAAGAGTCTGTTCCGATAGGCCACCCAGGACAAGGTGCTAG
Organism: Protopterus annectens; assembly: GCF_019279795.1. Classification (NCBI taxonomy): domain Eukaryota; kingdom Metazoa; phylum Chordata; order Ceratodontiformes; family Protopteridae; genus Protopterus; species Protopterus annectens. The sequence goes on along the minus strand of NC_056732.1, from coordinate 90,794,515 downwards.
GGACGCGGTCCCATCCAGCAAGAATGAAGGCGAGATTGACAACTTATCATTTAGAAGTTATGCACCTACCATAACGTTCCATGTTAGTTGTCTTCTTCTCGCCTTCTTTCTTGCGTCCCACCCTCCTTCCCCCTAGCCAGGACAGACCTAGAGGAGTTTTTCTTTGTTCCTTATGGAATTTTCTTGCTGGCCTTAGCTTTCAAACGAGATCTGAGGAGTTACCGCCTAGCATTGTGGGATATAGGGGAGCCTCGAGCCGGTGGAACTAGCTCTCGAGCTTTTAGAGTGGCCGAGTCGGAGCCAAGGATCGGCTCCGAACCCATCCAGCAAGAAAGAAGACCACTAACATGGAACGTTATGGTAGGTACATAACTTCTAAATTTTAACAATTGGCTAAAATTTTGGTGTCATTCAAAGGGGATCCAGTGTCTGTCAGCCTAGGATGACATGCTCGACAAGCCACGTTGCTTCGCTAGGGACGGCTTGCACCTGTCACCACTGGGCTTTCGGATATTGGCAAAGGCTCTTGCCACCCCCATAGTGCCTTTTTTAGGCAAGGCTCAAAAGTCAAACCCACCCCCATAGACAGCACAAGGAACAAGAAACTAAGGGTAATGCTGCTAAACGCCAGAAGTCTTAACCTCAAGATGCACGCACTCGAAGCTCTCCTCAGTATGGAGAACATCGATATCTGTGCAGTGACAGAAACCTGGTTCAAGGCTCCAGAGAGCACCCCAGCACTACCAGGCTATACCTCATATCATGCTTTTCGGCCCCAAAACCCGGACCGAACCACAAAAGGAGGGAGTTTCCATATTTATCAAGGATATCCACACCTCCAGGTCAGTGGCATTGCACGTAGTATCGGAGACCATCCATGTGCAACTAACAGTGGGCAAGACTGCTTTTCAGTTTATAGCATCCTACAGACCACCCTCTCAAAGTCAGGAATCCCATTTGGCTTTCCTGAAAACATTGGAGAACATGAAGATCTCTCCGAACACCATTATATTGGGCGACTTCAACTACCCAAACATTGACTGGAAGCACTACTCAAGCCCCAGCACCTTAGCCCAAAGATTCCTGGAAATTATAAACTCAAATGCTATGGAACAACTAGTCACCACTCCCACAAGAGGGGACAACATAGTAGACCTGATCATTACCAACATGGGGACTCTATGCTCCGCACCAGAAGTATATCCCTCATTGGTAAGATCAGACCATAAATTAATTTCACTGGATGTCCACATCCCGACCCCACCCCCAGCCCAGAAAACCACAGTGAAAAACTTCTCAAAAGCGAACTTCTCACTTCTCAAAAGCGAAGTGGAATCCTTCAAGGCCCCAGGGCCAGTGGAAACTACAGCCCAAACTGCAGAATCCTATATAAATGCATTTTACAGACATCTCCAGGAATGCATGGATCATGCTATCCCAAACAAAACCAAGACCCAATCATCCAAAGGCAGGAGTCCAGTCTGGTGGACCCCTGCCATAAATAAACTGTACAACAGAAGGAGGAAGCTACTACATGATAGAGCAAAATCCCTAATAGGGAAGGCATCTCTGATCAATACTAGCAAAAAATTACGATCCCTCATAAAATCCTCCAAGGCCAGCTTATAGAGAAAAATTGCACAGGACACCAAAGACAATCATAACGCTTTTTTCAGTTATGTTAGAAACCTGGGATGCAACTCCCAGACTTGTTCTGAGTTGATTCTAAACAACAAAAAATACACTGAACCCACAGACATCGCCAATATCCTGGCAGACAGGTTCAGTGCAAACTTCTCCAACCCCTCCCCCCCAAAAGAGCAAGTATCTATCCCGGCAGAGGGCTGCCTCCCAAACATCTCAGATGCTCTGGTGAAGGCTGCCCTCTCCAAAGCAAAAAAACACTGCTTCCATGGGACCAGATGGCGTCCCAGGTTGTGTCCTACATGAACTACAAGAGGAACTAATCCCTCAAATAAAACAGCTATACAATCTCAGCCTCACTACAGGATATGTGCCCACAGAATGGCGTACAGCAACAGTGGTCCCACTCCACAAAGGTGGAGCCTCTACGGATCCTGGAAACTATCGCCCCATAAGCCTGACTAGCTTAGTCTGCAAGGCTATGGAGAGGATCATCATGGAGCTCATAAACAAAGACATTGGGGACCTACAGACACTAGATCCTTCCCAATTCGGCTTTGTCAAGGGCAGATCCTGCCTTTTGAACCTGGTTGACTTCTTTGAAACAGTCACCAAAGCCATAGATGAAGGGAAGGGAAGGTAGTCCACACAGCCTATCTGGACCTTGCAAAGGCATTTGACACAATACCCCACTCTGGCATCATAGATAAGCTATCCAGCTTAAATATAAACCCCTATGTCACAAGATGGGTCACAAACTAGCTCAAAGACAGAACCCACAGAGTGAGAGTTGCTGGAGCCATGTCAGACTCGAAACCGGTCACAAGTGGCATCCCACAGGGTTCTGTCCTGGGACCACTCTTGTTCGGTATATACTTTTCCGAGGTACAGGCAAACGTGGGAGGACTATGGCTCACCAAGTTCGCAGACTACTGCAAACTGGGCGCCATAATCAACTCTCCAGCTGACACAAACATCCTTCAAAAAGGTCTCACAGAGACAGATAACTAGTGCCAGCGCCATGGTTTAAAGCTAAATGCCAAAAAATGTATAGTCATACCCTTTGGCAAAAACAATGTGCCCACAAATTACCACATAGGCGGAAACCCATTAAGTACAGAGAAAGTTATTAGGGACCTGGGGACCCAAGTTGATAGCAATCTCTCCTTTGAAAACCACATTGCCAAAGTGGTTAGAAAGACCTTCTACATAGCCCACCTCATCACGAAGGGTTTCACATCTAGATCGAGAGGTAATTGTGCCCCTTTATTCATCCCTCATCAGGCCCATCATAGAATACAATGCCCCTTTTGGGATGTACCTTACCCGACACCTGCAGCAATTAGAAAGACCCCAAAAATATCTCACCAAGAGGATCAAGGGTCTCAAACAGATGCCATATGCTGTTCAGTTAAAAAAACTCCAGCTTTACTCAGTTGTATACCGCCTACTTCGAGGCGATCTATGACTGACATACAAAGCTATGTCAAATCCAGAATTAATGGACATGCTGCACCTCAGTAAATCTAGATCCCTCAGAGCCACACGCTCGAGGGACTTGAACCTCAGCACAGAAATAAATAGAACTTGCTGGAGGGACAGGTTCATAACCCAGAGGCTCCCTTCGCTCTGGAATAGAATTCCAGTTCATGTGAGGCAGAGCACCTCACTGAATCTCTTCAAGAAGAATCTCTCGATAAGTAGATGGGGGATCGTAGGTTTGTCCCAGGGATTACTCCCGTGTCACTATTAGACAGAGGCACAGTAAACTAAACCTTAAAAAGGGCACAGTATACTCAAATCAAGGGGTGGCGTAAGCCATACAGAATCGGGCTAGGCTTATAATTGCACAGGAACAACCAAAGCAGCAAAACCAGGAAAAACAACAGCCAAAAGATCCACCAAAACAATTTATTTTGAACTCTGACGTCTCGGCCACAGCCTTCAAGGAGTAAAAAACATGAAAAACTACAGCACAATATATACTAGAGTAAAATACCAGTTACATAATTAATTAATAAGAATTGGCAGTTAATTAAACAGCACTTTCCAATTAAAATCTTCATTCAAGCCCAAAGGAGACACTGTTTTAAATTTCAACATATATACAGCTTCTTTATACAGTAAAAGTGACTTAATATCTATATTCATCATCATTCTCTTTCGGCTTTTCCCGTTAGGGGTCGCCACAGCGGATCATCTCTTTCCATTTCTTCCTATCCTCTGCATCTTGCTCTGTCACACCAACCGCCTGCATGTCCTCTCTCACCACGTCCATAAACCTTATCTTAGGCCTTCCTCTATTCCTCTTACCTGGCAGCTCCATCCTTAGCATCTTTTTCCCAATATACCCATCATCCCTCCTCAGCACATGTCCAAACCAACGCAATCTCGTCTCTCTTGCTTTGTCTCCAAACTGTCCAACATGAGCTGACCCTCTAATATACCGATTCCTAATCCTATCCATCCTAGTCACACCGATTGCAAATCTTAACATCTTTAACTCTGCCACATCCAGCTCCGACTCCTGCCTTTTTGTCAATGCCACTGTCTCCAACCCATATAACATAGCTGGTCTCACTACACTCTTGTAGACCTTCCCTTTCACTCTTACCGATACCAGTCTGTCACAAATCACTCCTGACACTCTTCTCCACCCATTCCACCCTGCCTGTACTCTCTTCTTCACCTCTCTTCCACATTCACCATTACTCTGAACTGTTGATCCCAAGTACTTAAACTCGTCCACCTTTACCAACTCTGCTCCCTGCATCCTCACCATTCCTCTACCCTCCCTCTCATTGACACACATATATTCTGTCTTAGCCCTGCTGACCCTCATTCCTCTGCTCTCTAGAGCATATCTCCACCTCTCCAGAGTCTCCTCAACCTGATTCCTACTCTCACTACAGATCACAATGTCATCTGCAAACATCATAGTCCACGGGGCCTCCTGTCTGATCTCATCTGTCAACCTGTCCATCACCACTGCAAATAAGAAAGGACTCAGAGCTGATCCTTGATGTAATCCCACCTCCACCTTAAACGGATCTGTCACTCCCACTGCAGTCCTCACCACTGTCACACTACCCTCGTACATATCCTGTACCACTCTTACGTACTACTCTGCCACTCCCGACTTCCTCATACAATACCACAACTCTTCTCTAGGCACCCTGTCATATGCTTTCTCCAAGTCTACAAAGACACAATGCAACTCCTTCTGACCTTCTCTGTATTTCTCCATCAACACTCTCAGAGCAAACATTGCATCTGTAGTGCTCTTTCCTGGCATGAAACCATACTGCTGATCACTAATCATCACCTCCCTTCTTAACCTTGCTTCCACTACTCTTTCCCATAACTTCAAGCTGTGACTAATCAGTTTTATCCCTCTGTAGTTACTGCAGCTCTGCACATCACCCTTATTCTTAAAGATAGGTACCAAAACACTTTTCTCCACTCCTCAGGCATCCTCTGACTTTCCAAAATTTCATTAAACAATCTAGTTAGAAATTCCACTGCCATTTCTCCTAAGCACCTCCATGCTTCCATTGGTATGTCATCTGGGCCAACAGCCTTTCCATTCTTCATCCTCTTCATAGCTGCCCTTACTTCCTCCTTGCTAATCTGTTTCACTTCCTGATTCACTATCCCCACATCATCCAACCTTCTCTCTCTCATTCTCTTCATTCATCAGCCTCTCAAAATACTCTTTCCATCTATTCAACACACTCTCCTCTGTTGTGAGTACCTTTCCCTCACTATCCTTTATCACCCTTACATGCTGCACATCTTTCCCAGCTCTGTCCCTCTGTCTAGCTAATCGGTACAGGTCCTTTTCTCCCTCTTTAGTGTCCAATCTCTCGTACAACTCTCCATATGCCCTATCCTTAGCTTTCGCCACCTCTCTCTTTGCCATGCGCCTCATCTCCTGATACTCATGTCTACTTTCTTCATCTCTTTGACAATCCCACTTCTTCTTGTATTTAAAAACATGAATTTGTTCCAAAATAGTACCCTGTAAGCCTCTACTGTCACCATTATGCACATTCAAAAATGCATGGCTATAGGGCTTGATTCTTTTCTATTTTCAATGTCCCTAATATGTTCTAAGAGCCTTACTTTAAAGGCACGCTTGGTTTCACCAATATAAATCTTCTTACATGGACATTGTAATGCATATATAACACCCTCAGAAATACAAAAAAAGGTGTGATTGGTACTAAAGTTAATACTATTAATATATGGAAAACAAGGTGCAACAAAATTACAAGCCTTGCACTTCCTGCATGGGTAAGTACCTGTTTGACCAATATTATGGTAAAGGACATCAGATGGTAAATCATATCTACTTTTTACTAGGAAATCTTTTATGTTTTTACCCCTACGGTAAGAAAATCTGAGGTCTAAATTCAACCAAGTCTGGACACTGTCTAAAGAACATAAATATTCCCAAAACTGTTTAATTCTGCAGTAAAGCAACCAAATGTTGATACAAAATATATAATTTCTTTATTTTCCTGTTGCACTTTATAATTATTATAAGATCCTTTAAACTTCACACCATGTTTATTATAACTTTGTTTCTCACCCTTATTCAAACGCTCATAACTTTCTTGCATTATTTGCTTATTATATCCCCTACCTAAAAAAGATTGTACCATAGAAGATAATTCATTATTAAATATATATGGTTCATTACACAGCCTAGAAATTCTTAACATTTCCCCATAGGGCAAAGCCTGCAAAGTATGAGGTGGATGACCACTAGTGCCATGTACATATTGGAAACCCCCCTCAAATTTCCTATTTATGGAAGTAACCAAATTGTGACCATCTGAAATATCTAGCACTACATCCAAAAAAGGGACTCTAGTGCCAATCCTTAAACCATCAAATTGCAAAAAGAACCTGTTGACATTTAAATCGGATACAAATTTATGTACAGACGAATGACCCCCTTCTATAAGAAAAATCAAATCATCTACGTATCTGAAGTATTTAATAACATGGGAGCAAAAACAAATATGTTTATAAATAACCTCTAATTCAAACAGGCCCATGGCCAAGTTGGCATACATGGGGGCAAAAGCAGCCCCCATGGCTGTCCCCTTTAATTGGTGATATATAATCTTATTAAATTCAAAAAAATTATGAGTTAATGAAAAATGTATAAGCTCAACTATATATTCAGTAGAAGGGGAAGCTCCCAAAAACAATTGGTAGCTTCTATACCAACCTGATGTCTAATGTTGGTGTATAGGCTCTTAACATCAATGGTCATCCAATACATATTATTATTCCAAGTAATACCCCTTATTTTTTCTAAAAAATCAAAAACATCTACAATATAAGAGAGTAACTTGTTAACATGGGGTACCAAAAAGTTATGTAAAAAAATTCCTAAATTGTGAAGAAAATATTGACATCCTGAAACGATAGGTCTACCAGGAGGTTTACTTATATTTTTATGTAATTTTGGTAGACAATAGAAATGAGCCATACGACAACCATCTGTCCCAAATTTTTTCTTCATATCAGCAGGGCAAAAATATCCTAATCTAATACCCTTACTAATAAGCTCTTTGTATTCCACCAAAGATGCTGCATATGCTTCAACATTTACCACTTCATATATTGTAGTATCATTTAAATGGTCTAAACACATACCCAAATAATATAAAGAATCCATAACCACCAGTTTGTTGCCTTTATCCGATGGTTTAAAAACAATTTCACTTTTTTTACTTAAAGCTAACAAAGCTTGCCATTCTTCAAAATTCATGTTATATTTGATATTACTTTTGTCACGCATAAAATCTGTATAAGTGGTCTCTGTAAAATGATTTATCAAATTAATAAAATTACAGACATCAGTATTCAAAACATTTGGAATAAAATGACTAGTAGAAGGAACATTCTCAGTATTAAATCTACAATAAGCATTTACTGTTTCTTCTGAGGTACAAGAATAAAAACTGTCTGATGAAATACTTACATTATCAACATCAGAAACACTATCTGCATATGCACTCGGCTGGTTAAAATAATGTTTTAGATGAAGCTTCCTACCAAATGCAAACACATCCTTTTTTATGTCATGTAGTCTTGTAACCACAGTGGGGATAAACTTTAATCCCCGATTTAACACCGAAAGTTCCACATCGCTAAACATGTAACTGGATAAATTTACAACATATTCTTGTGAATTTGGTAAAATAATGTCACCATTTACCTCGCTTAAATCCCCCCCTGTCCATGTTGTTCACCCGCTGCATAAAAAAACTGTTCTCGTTGACGTTTCTGGCCTTGGGCATTCTTGTAAGGAAACGATGCTTCTCGTCGAAAGGTCTTCCGAAAATTATCTGTCTGTTGGGCTAATGGAAGTGAAGGAAATTCAGATTCCACATTCTCTTCCTCATATGATGTGTAGCCACCTTCAGACGCTGACGAATTGTGATAACGCTGATTATCTGTTTCGCGGTGGAACCTAACTTGCTTACAAGCCCTACTACGATTGGCTCTTGAGAGAAAGGCTCTATTGGTCTCGTAGTCCCTTAGATCTCTCAGTAGTTTCCCTTTCTTTCTCTCGATAAGTGTAGCTTCATATTCTTTAAGTTTTTCATTACTCTGTTTCAAAAATTCATCAAGTGTAGAAACAGAAACATTAGCTGACAGGTCTGAACATAATTTTTTGATTTCACTGCATAATTCTTTTTGTTTGAGCTGGTCACGCTCTACCAAAATATGTATCCAATCTGTCACACATTTATGGGCTGCTGATACTCATCTCTTATGGAACACACATTCAGTCTCTACAGTTAGATCAAAAGGTGTAGTGGGGTCTTTGAAAATTCTTAGTCCCCTAGGTGTTAGAGTTTCCAAATATTTCTGTAATCCACAAATATTAAAGTAAGTGGCAGTCTCTTTCCACATTTTCTTTTCAAGTTCATCAAGTAATATCTTACTTTCTGTATTCACAGACAAGTACTTTTCTTCCAACACTGGAGAATGGGTTAGAGGACCGCTTCCGTCTGTCTTCATCCCATTTCTCCCAGGCAGATAAATTCTTATCTGTCCCATTTCTTTGCACAAATTGACGCTCACCTCGATCTGTTGAATTACTTAAGAAATTATCCATGGAGAGTTGACTGCCATCCATATTTTCTCTGAAAACTCGAGGAAAATGATGGTGGGGATCAGTCGACATGGTAAAATCCACAGGAACAACCAAAGCAGCAAAACCAGGAAAAACAACAGCCAAAACATCCACCAAAACAATTTATTTTGAACTCTGACGTCTCGGCCACAGCCTTCAAGGAGTAAAAGACATGAAAAACTACAGCACAATATAGACTAGAGTAAAATACCAATTACATAATTAATTAATAAGAATTGGCAATTAATTAAACAGCGCTTTCCAATTAAAATCTTCATTCAAGCCCAAAGGAGACACTGTTTTAAATTTCAACATATATACAGCTTCTTTATACAGTAAAAGTGACTTAATATCTATATTATTGTATTTATGTATTATATGTATGTTATTATATGTATACATATATAACACCCTCAGAAATACAAGAAAAGGTGTGATTGGTTTGAATAAGGGTAAGAAACAAAGTTATAATAAACATGGTGTGAAGTTTAAAGGATCTTATAATAATTATAAAGTGCAACAGGAAAATAAAGAAATTATATATTTTGTATCAACATTTGGTTGCTTTACTGCAGAATTTGTTAAAATTATTAAACAATTTTGGGAATATTTATGTTCTTTAGACAGTGTCTAGACTTGGTTGAATTTAGACCTCAGATTTTCTTACCGTAGGGGTAAAAACATAAAAGATTTCCTAGTAAAAAGTAGATATGATTTACCATCTGATGTCCTTTACCATAATATTGGTCAAACAGGTACTTACCCATGCAGGAAGTGCAAGCCTTGTAATTTTGTTGCACCTTGTTTTCCATATATTAATAGTTTTAAGTTTAGTACCAATCACACCTTTTCTTGTATTTCTGAGGGTGTTATATATGCATTACAATGTCCATGTAAGAAGTTTTATATTGGTGAAACCAAGCGTGCCTTTAAAGTAAGGCTCTTAGAACATATTAGGGACATTGAAAATAGAAAAGAATCAAGCCCTATAGCCATGCATTTTTTGAATGTGCATAATGGTGACAGTAGAGGCTTACAGGGTACTATTTTGGAACAAATTCATGTTTATAAATACAATAATATAGATATTAAGTCACTTTTACTGTATAAAGAAGCTGTATATATGTTGAAATTTAAAACAGTGTCTCCTTTGGGCTTGAATGAAGATTTTAATTGGAAAGTGCTGTTTAATTAATTGCCAATTCTTATTAATTAATTATGTAATTGGTATTTTACTCTAGTATATATTGTGCTGTAGTTTTTCATGTCTTTTACTCCTTGAAGGCTGTGGCCGAGACGTCAGAGTTCAAAATTAATTGTTTTGGTGGATCTTTTGGCTGTTGTTTTTCCTAGGCTTATAATTGCCCCAGGGCAGATAGCCTAGTATGAACCTATGAAAATAATACACCAGAACCAAGGAGATGAATCTAACCATACACATAATACACCAGAACCAAGGAGATGAATCTAACCATACACATAATACACCAGAACCAAGGAGATGAATCTAACCATACACATAATACACCAGAACCAAGGAGATGAATCTAACCATACACATAATACACCAGAACCAAGGAGATGAATCTAACCATACACATAATACACCAGAACCAAGGAGATGAATCTAACCATACACATAATACACCAGAACCAAGGAGAAGTGCATGTTTAGCAAACAGTAGAACAATACAGAATAATGAGGAAAATGAAACAATGGAGGAAGGACATTTTTAGAACAGAGCACTGAACCACCGCCTTTATCCAGTACCCCAGAATGGAAGGGGGGCCGAACCACAATGTCAGAACAACAATACCATCACGAACAAGAGGAACAGGTGCAGATAATTTATGGAGAGGAACAATCTGAACACACCTGTGAGATCGTATATAACTCTGACCGTGACTTTAAAATATATAATTATACAAGGATGAATATTGAACAGAGCTTGGCGGATTTGTTAGCCAAAGGGCAGAGTTTTGTTCCTTCATAAAAATTGGACATTGCAAATACACTTATAGACCTGAAACTTTTCGTAAGAAAACTAAACTTTAGGGTGTTATTTGGTCAAGACAATAATGTCATGAATGAGTATAAATTGGCTAGTACATTTTATCCACCTTTACACCCTACTTTGCATCTTTTCGAACAAATTTGTGAGTTGGACTTACGAAGCATAATAAAACAAGGCAACAGGCAGAATATATTTGTCCAAAACACTAGTAAGAATGAAAAATTGTTTTTAGAAGGGCTAAGACAGGGAGCGATACGTGTAATGCAACCCGAAAAGGGGGGATGGGTTGGCAATTGTGTTTACTGAGGATTACATCAACAGGATGGAAAATGTGTTGAACAGTAAAACTTTTGGGGAAGTCTCTAGATCAAATAGAGCTTATTCAAGAATTAAATCTTGGTTAAATGATCTGTTCATTGAAGCTAGGATTAATATAGACCTCTTCAACTATTTAATAATGCCAGCCCCAAGAATCCCAATATTTTTTGGAATACCAAAGGTCCATAAAAGTATAATAAATCCCCCCATGAGACCGTTGGTGGACGCAAGGCACAGTATCACATACTCCCTGGCAAAGGTCATAGATCAAAAGTTGAAGAGATATGTGACCCAGGAGAGTCAAATTTGTAAAGAATCCTGGACCTTCCTCTCAAACATTAATGCAATAGAGTTTAACCCCATTTATAATTTTATTACAGTTGACATAAAAGATCTATACTCTTCTATTCCTCATGTAAAAGGAGTAGAATTGGTAAGCTATATGATGCGCAGTAAAGGAGCACCTGAGGATGAAGTTTCTCTTGTATGTGAACTCATAGACATAGTGCTAACACAGAATTTTATAACTTTCAACAAGTATTACTTGCAGAAAGTTGGGGTAGCCATGGGTTCACCATGTGGTGCCGGCCTAGCGAACTTAGTAATGGCATATTGGGAGTGGCATTTTGTGAGAAACAATGAGGAGATTGCCAACTGGATTATCCATTACACTAGGCTTTTGGATGATATTTTTATGATTTATAATGGGGATGAAAACAAGCTATAGATGTGGTTATTTATTTTATCAATACAACCCACCCAGTTTTTTACATTCACATTTACTTTCAGCACTGAATCAATAGCCTATTTGGATGTAAACCTCAGGAAAGACATCATTGCCAACAGTTATTGTGCATGGATTTTCCGGAAGGAAACTTATTCCAACACATTCCTTCACTTTACTAGTTGCCATCCATTACATCAAAAACGTTCAGTAGTCAAGTGGGTAGTTAGTAAGAGCTGCCCGGATGGTGACCAGTGATGATGAATTTGTGTTGGAATGCAATAACCTGGGGAACATGTTTAGGATGAGATGTTATCCAGAGCAACTAATCAATTATTTGATTAGAGAAGTCCAGGATAAGAGGGCCGGTGGTTTTTACAAACCATTTTGAGCATTAAGGGTACGATAGGAGGTAACAATGTGGGAGATATGAGTATGGTACCAAGGACAAGAGAATACAGTACTACAGCCCTGATTACTAGATATTATGTCAATGTTCCAGCTTTATACTCCCTTATTAACAAAAATTGAAGCACCAAGAATAGTGTTCCAATGAGGGCAAAATCTGAAAAATATATTACAATACAAGACAAAAGGTGTAAGTACACGAACAGGTATGGGTAAATGTAATATGTGTAACTTTTGCAAACACATGCAGGTTGGCCAATGCTGGTCCCAATTCATTAATGTTGGAGAAACTTGAATTGAAGTGGCAGCTTCGTGCAGACGCCTATGTGTATTCTTAAATTGAAAAATCTAGAGAGGTAGACTCATGAAAGGTGCGAGTCCATACCCTCTGGTTGTAAGGTGCTGTCATATGGACAGAATGGGTCAGGATAAATTATTTTAATATTTTAATATTTTAATTTTCATCAGAATGAAGACATTAAAAATATACATGAAATAAATAATGTTGATTATGAATTTTAGGCTAAATATTTTAGTAAGAGTATATTTAAGGCATTACTTGTAAAATATTGAAATAAATGTTATAGTTAATATGTGGATGTTATAGGGAAGGGTGTCTAAATGTAGGTGTTTGTGTCACATGATTGATGACTTTTTTATTTAAACTTTGCATTTGTACATGTCTGTTATCTGAAGAAGTCTTCCTAGAAGGAGAGACGAAAAGCGCTTAATAAAATGGACTTTATTTTTTACTTGTGGGTGACCAGTGGAGTCATTTCCTAGCTTTTTTATCCAACCTCCCTTTACAGCTCAGAAAGTATAACCATTCTTTCTCCACATTGCAACCCTCTCCCAAAACTAAACTCCATTGTAGCAATCATTGCTACAGTATACTAGGTCCTAAACTCTGGGAAAGTATGCTCCGACAAATAAAAAATACCTCCTCTTATCAGCTAAATGTCATTGCCTCTTATCTAACTACGTCACTTAACCTGAGCTAACCAGTCTCTTTCTCCTATTAGTAACAGGCTTACTGTCCTTCATATACAGCATATTCTGTTTCACAATGTACACTTCTCTTTGGTGTAATGTTTTGTTTAGCATAACTTCTACCAAACACTCAAACTCTTAACATCCTTTACTCAGTTCAGCTAGCATCTCATTTTCACTTAAATAGCACAGAGCTGTGCTTTTCACACACTCCTCACTTTCTACATGAGATTTCTCTTGACTTTTAGATAATGTACGCTACAAATGTGTGTGCTCTGTACATTTTGTTACCTGATAATGGTGTTTTACTGATATGTAATTTTCATTATATCATTGCTGTCTCTCACCAAATGCAATTCTGATTTTCTTGCATTCGTGGGCTGAGACTGAAATGGGTAATTTGTAGTCAGTGTTCCACTCCAATAAACTAAATAAACAGTAGGTCCAAAGGCTTGAGGAAATCAGACCTGTTTGACTCCTTCATGTCAGGATGCAGGGCAGGCCGACATCTAAACAAACCATGTCTAAATGGCTGACTGACTGCACTGCTTTCTTTTATTTTTTTGAAAGTATTTGTAAATGTTAATATTGGGTAGGTTGCTAGTCAGTTTTCTCTGTTTCTGTCCCAGAGGAGGTTTCCCAGGGGTTTTCTAGGTAAACTTATCGGGGCGTTCTTGGTATTCTTGGCATAGAGAAGAGGCCAGCTGCACTTTGGGAACATGTGTCTGCTGTGGATGTTGGACTGAAAGAACTGATATCCACTTGTAGCTAATCTCATTGACTAGGAGTTTTACTGCAGCAGAGATAATCTCATTCAAACATCTTGAGTAACATCACGCAACTGTACTTTCTGAATTGTTTGTCATTATTGTCCTGTAGTTGCCCCTAAGTTGTACAAAGGTTTTTCTCAATAGTCATCCCTTCTAAATGGCATGGGGCACTACTGATGAGCAGACCAGTTTCTGCCTCCCATTAGGTGGAGTAACCTTTTCTGAACTTGGACCAGCAACTTGCACTAGTTTATCTGTCTTAGAACTGTTTCTGATCATTCCATATTTTAAAAAAAGCTGCTTGAACTCTTTCAGAGCTTTCTAAACATCAAGTTACTTTGAACCTGGCTTTTAATGCAGTGTTTTAATTATGTCTGAAACTTTTATCTGTGAAACCACTGTTAACGCTCAGAATGGAATTTGATATTAGATTGTAGCTGTTGTGACTATTAATTTTGTTTTGTTGTGGTTTCACATTATGTTGCATAATTATGTGTTTAGATTTATGGCTGAATTTATGTCTATGTACCTTGTATTTACCATAGGTCATGGCCATAAATGATGATCAGATCAATCACCTACCTGATTATTAAGTAGCGTACATTTATTTAATTTTGTTTAGGTGGTAGAGCACTGATCAAATTTGATCACTTGCAGGCTCAGCATGGGTAGTAAAATAATGTATTAGTCAGCAGTTCTTACTTGACATCCAAGCTTATACATACAGTGCCATGTATGACCAGATTGTCTGATTTTCTTTTTTAGGTCATTAGCATCTACATGGGAATAACTGTGAATTTAGCAGAAGCATGGGAGCCCTACAAAGCAGCCAGAACAGCCCTGAATTACACACTGGATCAAGCAAATATAAAAGAGCAGGTAAAGTGGAGATTTTGTGATGACACTGAATTGCATATATAGTAAAACATGAACTAGAGCTTAGCTGAGGGGTATGTCAAAGTACAAAGGACTTCTTGAGCAGTATTTCAGATGGAATGGAGTAAAGGTTTTTTGGATATCTGAAGAATGATTAGCCAACAAAATGAACATACTTGCTCTGTCTGGGCTCTATGGGTTACTTTGCTGTATGGTGTGGTGAGATTAAAAACCATGTGTTGTCCAGTAGAGACTTCATAATGGCTACCACCAATTCGCAGAGACCATTGTCTAGTAGTTTAGTTTATAATATTATGACCTGCTAAAACACTTTCATCTTGTAGTGCTGAATGTGTGAATCCTTCAGAAACGCACTTGCAATTTGTCTGTGAACAGATTACTTAACCAGGCAGCATTCCCACATCAGCCACAGAAAGAAACATTGGCTACTAGTGTGCCTGACTAAAATGAATAAAGGGAGGCAAAGCATCAGCCGTAGTGAGTTTTGAGACGGTGAGAAATGGCTGAAAATGTTTACAACTTGAGCTGTATAATGTCACAGTTATGTATGATTGTTTTCACCCTGGGCTTAGTGTTTGTACAGCTATAGAAAATGTTCTGCACCAAGACCTTTAATAACTGGGCTAAAGCATAGTATAGGGAGGAAAAGTTTCATCTTTCTCCAAGAAAGATTCTTGTAGAAGTATTTTTTCTGTATTCTTAGTGCCTCCATGCCTGCTGATCAGAATGCCTCCCCCAGTGTGTCTTGAGCCCATTCATTCCCTTTTTCTGGCTATCCACAGTATAGGGGCAAGAGCTGACTGGAGGTGCGATTATCCAAGCATCCATGTTTTGTGCTGTTGCCAGCATCTCTGGAATGAGGGTATTAATACTAGGGACGTAATTACAATTGCTTTGGCTGACATGAGCAGTCATATCACTGAGGGTATTCTACACTCTACCTTTGTTTCTGTATGATTTCACACACAAGTTCACCTGCTTGGGACCACTGAGACCACATCCCAGTCCTGGTCATTTCAGTGCTGTGTGCACACCTTCCACTTGTTTTAACAAATTTACTTTTCTTCATTGAAAGTTGTTGGCAAGCTGGTTTTTAAAGCAGTCAGAAGTGCCCATTCATGATGCTAGTGCATGTCCTGCTGTTGATTGTCACATGCCCTTTTAAAAAGCAGCATTAGCTCGTGCAATCTTCAGTGCTTTTCACTTCAGAACTGTGACCGTTTCCATTTGTATGTAGCTTAATTGGTTGTTTTGGCATTGTCTCCATGTAACAAATAACAAAATTGTGTGTGTGTATATATATATATATATATATATATATATATATGTATATTTTTCAGAATTCTAGGTAATTATTTTGCTGCTGTCTTTGGAATTTTGGGAGGGTAATCTAATTTCCATTTAAGCTGGTAAGACATCATGCCTGCAGCAGGCAAATAGCACCCAAAGAGTTATGTATACTATTGAAATTTTAATATTTTAATTGTGATGGATTTTACAGAAGCCCTAAGATTATGAGAGAGACTTGCAGTTTTGAAAACTTGCATTACTGAAAAAATGAACTGCAACAATGATAAGCTAGAAGGTGGAGAAAAGTAAAGAATCTAACAGAAAGTGTAAAGGTGGTTCATCAAAGATATCTAAGCAGTTAAGAATGATGAAAAGATTGAAAAGAATGATGGAAATGTAAAAAAGTTAATTATAAAACAACATATAGCAAGCGATTCTAATGGACAGATCACTATTAAAAGCTGCTATGACATGGTACAACGCAGTCTATAAAACATCGAAAAAGAAGCTGCATATTCATTGTTTTTTAGAGGCCAAAAATGCCAGTATCTCCATCACTGATTATAATTACGGAGAAATATGTTATTCTTGAAACTTCCAAACCAAAGAATAAAACGGTCACACTGACAAATTAATAAAAACTGCAAGAAAAACCTAGCCAAGCTAGCATTTTCACTATGTGATACCTTAAATCTTCTGTAATAGAGGCCCATGGGATATATGGCAATGAAGCCTTAAGGACATCGTGTTTTCAGCTGTATGGCTTCTGAATGTCCATGACTTTTTACTTTTTTTTGTAATTGGTTTGCCTGTGTGACCTTTTTACTGTTTGGTTTGGATATTATTTGAGATATTTTGCTGACACCGTAATAGTTGTGGACATCAGTTGGGTTTAAAGACCCCTGTGTTTCAAAAGTATAGCCAAAAAGTCCACTTAGCTGTGCTGATGAGGTCATAAGGAGGCTGAAACATGCATGTCCACAGCTAGTGATGTTTGACTTTTTTTGGTCTGAATGTGTCCATAAGGACTTGAAAAGTAAAACGTCATGGCAATTCAGAATCCATATAGCTGAAACACTTAATGATCTTAAGAGGCATTTGCATATATCACATGGGCATATATTACAGGATGTTGAGGTTTAAGGTATCACACAGTGAAAACACTAGCTTGGCTAGGTTTTTGTTGTAATTCTTGAAACTGGTACATTTGGGTAGTTTAAGTTTTTGAACTTGAATATGTTCACACAGAGGAAGAAAAAACTTGGAGAAAAGAATATTTCTGTATTAATTTTTATTTAATTTTTAATTAGGTTAATGGTTTACCTATCAGACTCTAACTATGATCTCTGCCAGAGATAGACATACCATAGGTGAATGAAATTATGGTTGTATTCTAAACAGATATATGCATTCAGTATGCAAGATTGTGACATCACCAGGCACAGAAGGTATTAGTATGTTGACATTTAATACTAAATTGAATTCATAAGGATGTAACATCACGGTATAGTATTTATAGTAGCATATACTGAAATAACACTTGTCAAGGTACAGCATGGTACCTATGAGGTTAAGGCTTGTAAAGTGCTTGAGTAACAGAATTAAGTAACATTTGCAGGCTTCCATTGTTTTGTAGGTGTAAGGATGGTGATAACCTGGAGGTATTGACTGAGATGATGTTTCTAATGTCTGATATTGATAAAGCAGAGTATGAATATGTTCAGATCTTAAAGCGTAGCCATTTGACTTAGTGGACAGTTTGTTAGCTGGGACTGAGCAGTTTAATAGTTTCAGATAAGAGTAAGTAGTAGAAATGATAGATGGGCATTGAGCGTTCTCCATCAGCGCATAGTGTTCACTTTTAAGCACAAAGTTTAATAAACTTTCATATCATATTGATAGTTTGTGTGTGTGTGTGTGTGTGTGTGTGTGTGTGTGTGTGTGTGTGTGTGTATGTATGGAGGGGGGGGTAGTTTGAGTAGTAGAGAACGTAAAGGGCCAAAGGGATGCTAAGTCCATCTAGTTTCTGATTGCAGCCAGTTACTATGTTACTTATGTCTCTTTCTAGCTGATAGACTGACAATACCTATCATTATCCCCAGCACAAATAAAACTCAAAAAGCATTTTCTCTTAAAAGACTAATACTTGCTTTAGTCAAAGGGTGAAGAGAGCCTTCAGTACATTTACTTCAGCTATGTAGAACATGCAACCACAGGGGATAAGAAGTGGGTACAGTTATTGAAGGTTTAGGGGGGTGGGTAGGAAGTATATGAATGGTAGGGCCCCAGTGATATAAGTAATCAGATCATTAAATTCTAAAGAACTAATCATTTGATCTGTTGTGCTAACAAGAGGAGAGGAGCGTGTTATACAATATGAAATGAATACATTGGTGTTTTACAGCCCATCTTACTATAATTTCAGTGCATTAACTAGTTACCATCTATGTTATACTTTTGATGAATATACTGCTTATTTCTGATACTCTGAATATTTTAAATCTCTTGCTGCCTTAATGATTAATAATATATGAAGAAATATTGTTACGTAAAAAGGCCATTACTTTCTTCATTGTACCGTTCTGTTAAACTTGTAGTAAAGTCTAACATCATAATGTACACTAATAACAGAAAGTTCATCATAAGGATCACCAGAGCTGGATTATGGTGAAATGGGGCCATAGGCAGCATAGTGGATTGGGGCCCCACATACACAGCCTCCTCACAGCCATTCCAGTGTCCCATTACTTGGCTATTTCTTCTCAGTTACCATAAACACTGTTCAAACCTCTCAGTGTGCATACTGTTTTTTTTTTTTGCTTTACTTTTATAATAATTATTTGGATTTAATTTAAAACTTTTATTTAAATTTTTTTTAGCAAACACGGATAGACATTTGCTAAACAAAGCAATACAGTCTCACAGTGAAAACAGACTTAGCATTAAAACTTCTCTGCCTTTGAAACTCACATTCATTGAAACAGCATAGAAACCCACATTCAAAGAAAGTGCATCTGACCAGTGGCGGATAAACTTTACCTTTGGGCTGTTTTCAGATAATAGGCCCCTTACACATATTTTTAGGACCATGCATACATGCATGTGTTCTTTGATTCACCTTCCTGATTGTATTGAATTATATTCATTGTATAATACTGCACCACTTGTTAGAGCAGAGCATGTTTTAAATTTGGAGTTTTGAATATTTTTCCAATAACCAATGAAACAAAAAATGCCTGATTCAGAACATGTCAGACATAAAAATCTACTCCAGCTTCTGTTATTACAATCCACCAATATCAATCAATATAAACAATCTCTGCTGAAGTAAGTCATCTAAGATGTTTTTAATGTCTGATTTTGAGAAAGTAGAGTATGATTATGTTCAGATCTTAAAGTAGACATTTGACATTAGAGATCTGTAGCTAATGAAGAGGTTTTTGCTTTAGCAAACAACTTTATATTTCAGTGTTTCATCTACAAATTCAGTGCCTGCTGCCCTTGAAGAGTAAATTACCTATGTTACATTAAAAATGGTAAAATGGTAATATTGCAATAGCGAATGGCTAGCAGACTGACAATAGGTTCATAGTTACTAGGCATCTCATCCGAAGGAGGACATACTCAGGACTGCAACACCCCATCCTTCTTAAAACACAACACAGTATCAGCAGTCTGTTTACATGTTGAGTAGAACCCCCACAGCCTTCTGCATCAAAAGCAAGTGTTCTACCTTTTGTGCTACTAACAATGCTTTTAGGTTCTTTAACACAATAGTGATACTGTTTACAATGTGCAACTATATTGTATAGCAAACAGACTTAGCATGAGCAGCAGTAAACTTCTCGTTCCTTGAAAATGCTCCTGAAACTCAACTCCTTGAAACTCAATTTTTTAACAGCTTGGTAGTCGGGGTAGAGGATTCAGGCTCTTGTTTCCTGTAACTAAAGTACAGGGTTTGAGCCTGAGCAAATTAACCACCTGCTATCCCTAAATGGGGCATTTTAAACACACACACACACACACACACACACACACACACACACACACACACACACACACACACACACTCTCTACCTCACTTGCTGTAGAAGTGTCTGTCCAGGAGTGAGTCTACATTCATTCCATGGAAGCAACAGCATAAGGAAGAATGGAACATGGTCTTGCATGAGTAGAAAGGAAGAACAGGAGGTCTGTGCGAAAACAGACGCACAAACGCAACAGGTCTGTACAACTGTTCACAGAAGGTGTTCTTAAAGAAGAACGGCCTTGAAAAAAAAAAACACATACTTTTGTTTTGTGTAATTAACAAAGTAAATGTGACAGTCCCTTGGCTAGATTAGCCGCCTGCCAGATAATAGGCTCTAGGTGACTGCCTTGGTTGCCTAGTGCTGAATCTGGCTCTGAGGAGCCATGCTGCAGTGTAACTCCTTATTTATGGGAATTAATCACAAGTGTATGCCCTACCATCTTGTTTGACTTCTTTGGCTTTTGAAGTCCCCAGACCAGAGATGGGTCTCCTTCACATATCAGGGATGTTAGTCTCATATCAGGTGGGAAAAGTAGACCATGCCATTTCCATTTTTTTTGTCAGAAAAAGCAATCTATCAGTTCTTTCTGTGTGATATCCAGAAAGTGATAAGTACATGGTTTGATTTTTTTTTCATTAAATCTTCCTTCTTGTGCTGTCTTTATTGGTTGTTGATTTGATCTAAATTTGCTGGAAGTTTTTTCCAAGGTCCATGATGTTTCTACAAAACATCACAACTGTGTAGAAAACAGATTCTGCCTAAAGACTAGCTTGTGCGGTATCTTTTTTGCCTAAGGGAAGCTATCAGGTTTCCGCTTTTAAGCATTTCTTCAACCCTTAAAAAAGACTTTTCTTCATTTTATGTTCCATCTCTGTGTTGTCTGAGGGAGGATTGACACGCCATCAGATCTGACAGTTGGTCTGTTTTCTACCTCCCAGCTGTCTCCATAGGGGTAGCAGATTGGGGACGAATGGGTCATAGGAGTTTCACTTAGGTCAGGATTGCCTGGCTTTGCTGCCAAGCAGGTCCTATAAAGGAGCAAAAAGAGAGAATAATTCTGTGTATCAACTGAATACAGGTCCCCAGGCATGTGTAGTTTGGTCTACTTCACAAGAACGAAAGACAGCATTACCAAAGACGAGAAGGCTAAGATGCGAACTCTGAAACTTAATTTCAACAAGTGATCACGTAGCAGACACGTTTCCAATGGTAAGTAACCAGTTGGCTAAAAAGTGGAAATTTACCCCTTTCCCCACTGTAGTACGATCCCAGAGTTGGTATATTTAGTTGGAGGGTGGCGGGTGCAACTCCCCACCTGGATAGGTTGGAGATTGTGAAGTGTATTTTACATCAGTTGTTGGCCCAGTGGTTACTTACTGTTGGAAAAGTGTCGGCTATGTGATTGTTCATTGAAATGAAGTTTCTGAGTTCTCGTCTCAGCTTTCTTGTCTTTGGTAATGTGGTTTTTTGTTCTTGTGAAATAGACCCATGCCGTTCAGATGCCTTCAGCTTCACGGGGTGATTCTTAACCCCAAGGATATCTCAGCAAGTTTTAATGAACACACTCCTGATTTTGCTGCTCCTGTTTGTGGGGAGTGCAGAGAATGACTGCAATATTCACCTTTCTTAATTCTGCAAGGAAAACCCCTGTCCCTGAGTATTCCTGTTTCAGTTATGAAAAGCTTGCCATGGAGTTTGTCACAGCTTGTCAGACGAGCCCACCTCCCTAACAGTCTGTCAGCTCAGGGTTGACCTTGTTAGCAAGGAGAGAGATCTCTTCACACTTGAGATATCTGATTCTGGTTTGGATACAAAGGAGGAAACGGTCTTCTCTGGCCAGTTTAGCTTCAAATTTAGCATTATTACTAACCATTACTAAAGATAAATAAATAAGTAAATAAATAAAAGATAAAAATTGCAGTTGCGGCACATATCTGAAAATGCATATTAAGTCTACTATAAAAATAAAATAGCAGAAAGTGTTTTTGCAGGAGGGCAAGTACCTCTGCACACCCCACACCCCTTGCTAATTATATATATATATATATATATATATATATATATATATATATATATATATATATATATACACATATATATATATATATACATATATATATATATATATATATATATAAACCAACTCCAAGATCACACTACAATGAGAGAAAGGGCACATTCTCTGATAACCCACTGTGCTGTGATCTCAGTACAATTCGTTCAGCTTTTTAAACAATCACATGGTCTTGATCATGTGAAATTCGACTTTTTAAAAAGTCAGTCATGTGAAATAGACTCGAGCAGTGGTCTCTATGAAATATACCTGTCTCTCCAAACCATTCGTTTGAGGTTACAGAAGAAGTTTAGATCACTAAGCCAAGAATTTCTGATGCCATTTGACATGTTGATGTCCAGTAAGTCTGTCAGTATTGGGTCAGAGGATGCCTTGTATGCCAGACACAGATCACCTCTTAGAAGTCTGTAGGATACCAAGTATAGTGATAGGGCTTTGAGTCGGTCCATGTAGGACATGTTGTTTAGACCTAGTATCCTTTTAGTAAGGTATTGCTCTTGGTATTCCAGTTTTTGCATGTATTTGGATAGATGTATGCCAAAGGGAGCATTCTACTCAATGATTGCCTTAGTGAGGACTGAGTAAATGGCATCCCTGGATCTAGACACAATCCCTTGTTTATAAGCCATGCAGTATAAATGGACTTTCTTACACCAATGGACACATGTTGGTCAAAAGATAGGTCACTGTCCACATAAGTTCCCAAATCTCAAACAACTGGGACAACTCATAGTGGCATATTGTCAGTGTGGTACTTCTGTAGGGTAGAACACTTTCCAAAGGATACATTAAAGCATTTTTTTTGGCATTTAGTTTTAGTCTATGATTTTGGCATCTGTTATTGATTTAGGACAAACTTTCCCACAGGATGGCTAAATCATTTGGGAATTCAATGACTGGTCTTAGTTTATTTATCACAAACTTAGTCAGCAAGAACCCTTTTGGTATTGGCTTTACTTCAAAAAATAGATACTGAAAAGGTGAGGTCCCAGCACAGAACCATGGGGGCTCCACTGGTGACCGGTCTCCTTGTGGAGGTAATTTCCTCTATTTTGATTCTTGCATCCTATCTTTGAGCCAGTTGGCAATCCAGTGGGTGACCTGGGGTTTATTCCCAGTTTAGGTTTTCTACTGTACTTGAGTAGGGAATAGTGTCAAAGGCATGACGTTTTAAACATATTTTATTTTATTTATTTTATTGACAGTTGTTACCCGGGTTTGTCCAGCTGGGCCAGAGGCCCATTTTCAGTGGAGACCCGAGGAAAAAAGCTCCAGTTACAGACAGTATACAGTACATAAAAGTTTGGTTTACAATACATAAAAAGTCTGTTTATAATACATAAAATTGCAGTTTACAATACAAATACATAGAATTTCACAGTGTTAGATAAAATGATTAAGGTAAATCAGATCAGTAGAAGTATACACAATTTTTTTTTGTTATGGTACTTGTTTAGCAAAAAAACTACTGTCAGAGCAATCCATAAAAGTTTTGAGGAGGTGGGGTAGTGTGTATGTTAAGGAAGTAGTATTTTGGGAACAGTACAATAGTGAGGTGTAGGAGATGAGGGTGTTAAGTATAAGAT
The DNA here is from genome assembly GCF_019279795.1 of Protopterus annectens. Lineage (NCBI taxonomy): Eukaryota > Metazoa > Chordata > Ceratodontiformes > Protopteridae > Protopterus > Protopterus annectens. The sequence continues at coordinate 90,770,606 of NC_056732.1, read as the reverse complement.
GGGAGGGGTATCAGGAGGTAGATTAAGATGCTAAGGCAATATGATGAAAAATTAGGAGAAAGATTAGGATAAAGGATAGTAGTGGAGTTAGGTAGGGTCATGGCATGTACAGGTTTTGGTGTTAGGTAAGTGAAGTCTGAGTTTCTGAGTGTATAGGGTGGGTAATGGAGCATATGTGTGTTGGAAGTTTATTCTAAGCTTGGGATACAGATGATTTGTACAGAGGTTTACTGATAATTTTCTTTGGTTGGTAAATGTCTAGCAGTTGCTGGCTAGAGGTGCGGAGTGTGCAAGTGGGAGTATAGGTGAACACTAAGGAGGACAGAGCAGGGCAGGAGGATGGTCTGTATAGTATGGAATGAGTGATTTGAAATTATGATAGAAGGAGTTGTTGTGGAAGTTCGAGCCATTGTAGAGAGTTGAGTGCAAGACAATGGTGTGAGTTATAAGGCATGTTTGTGACAGACCTTGTTATTTTGTGGTAAGTTTGTTGGAGTTTGGCCAGGGTAGTGGACTGTATGTTAGGATTGGGGTGGCATAGAGAAGGGAGGGGAGAAGAAGAGCCTGTACCAGGCAGAGTTTAGCATTGGACGTCAAGAATTTCCAGTTGCAATAAAGTAAACCCAATTTTTGGTGAGATTTTTTATACTTTGAAAGATATGCATGTTAAATTTGAGTTTGTCATCAGTGATGGCACCTAGAAGCTTTGTGTGGGAGTCGGGTTGAATGGTGGTGTTATTGGAGGATGTGATGAGAAAGGTAGATTTAAGGTGAGAGAGAGAACGAGGGTGAAATAGCAGGAGTGTTTTTTGGGGGATAAGAATGAGGAAATTATAAGACAGCCACTTTTCAGTGGATAGAAAAGTGTCTTTGGTAAGTGTGTGAAGATCAGAGATATTGCTGGAAGTGCATGTAAGAGTTGAGTCGTCTGCGTATTGAATTAAGGCAGATTGTTTGCAGGAAGTATGAAGTTCATTAGTAATGATGGTGAACAGGAGGGGACCCAAGATGGAACATTGGGATACCCCGGTTGTCACTGGAAGGTAGGGTGAGCAGGAGGAGAGCCATCGAACAGATTGTCTATGAGACAGGTAGCTAGAGAAAAGGGCTAGGGTGGAAGCAGATAGATTGAGGTTAACGAGTTTAGTTAGAAGTAAAGGATGAGAGACAGTGTTGAAGGCTTTGGAGAGGTCGAGGAAAAGAGAGGATATGAAGTGTTTTTTGTCATGGGCCTCAGCTACCATATGTGTAAATGATAGGAGAGCTGTAGCAGTGCTATGGTTAGAGTGGAAGCCATGTTGAGTGGGTGTAAAAAGGATGTTCATCGTGCATACAGCTGCAGTAATCACAGATGGGTTCTCTGCCGTCAGGCGGTCCCTCGAATTCCAAAGTCTTGGTCCGGCGTCGGTTGTTGTCGCTTTCTCTTCTGACGTCAGTGAAGCCAGAGTATATAAGACACAGCCGACGCCATGTTCTTCAGTCTTTTTTGCCGCGCGGTGCCCGAAGCAGAAGCAGTTCGCAAGTGCCGGTCGGCCAGCTCCTGAATTACGAAAATTTTGGAAACCGAAGTCTTCATTAAAGCTAAGTACCCCGTTGGGGAACCTTTTCTTGCCTCAGACCGATGTCAGAAAAAGTTAATAATTGTATTTCTTGTGGGAAGCAAATACCGCATAAGGATTTCCATTCCCTCTGCATACCTTGTTTAGGCCCAGACCACGACGTCTCGGGCTGTCGCTTTTGCGCTACCTTCAATAAACGCACTATTAAGCGTCGGGCGGAGTTCGCCCAACACTATTTTGGTAAAGCTTTCGATTATAAGATGTCGTCGGACTCTCCGACTACCGTTTTGTCCAAAAAACGCAAGGAGAAGGACCGACATGCGAGGCCCGCGGTCCCTGCCGACACCATGCCGAAACAGGCTACACGTGGTCCGGTTCTCAGCGAGACGCCTTTGCAGTCCCTGATTACCGACGACACTCCTTTGGCGGTGTCCTCTGTATCCGAGACCGCTGGGACCTCGGCCCTTTCCCAGACTACAACCACCAAAGCCTTTGCTAATGTTGAGCCTACTAATGTGGACAGGTCCACCTCCACCCATGGTGTCTTTAGACCCTCATCTTCTTTTTCTATTAAGGCCTTTACTAAATCCAAAGCAGCCAGGCATCCCCAGGCCCCATGCCTAAAAAACAGATGCTTAAAATGGCTGAGGATTTAATTACTCTTATCAGAGGTTCTCAACCCCCTCCAGACAAGAGACCCAGAGTGGAGGAAGATTCTCCCTCTTCTGATCAGGGATCCATTTTATCAGAACATTCTGATGTAGAGGAACACTCTTACTCCCCTTTTGAGGATTCGGATGCAGAGCAGTCCATCCCTTCTGTATCCCTCCTGAGGATTTTTCCTTTGGGGAAACCTTGCACACCTTGAGGGAACACTTCCATTGGGAAGGCCAAGACTTTTCAGATTCTAAGTAAAGTCTTAGGGAATTTCTTTTGTTACCTCAACACAAACCTCTGGCGATAACCCCTGTTTTGGACATACTTGATGATGTTTATTCGGAGGCTTACCTTAACCCGGATTCTCTGCCTCCTGCACCAGTCAAACCTGATGGGTACTACAGAGTACCTAACTCTCACCAATTTCTCTTCAAAAGCCATAATGCTGACCCTGAAACCATTTCACAAGGCCCCAAGGGATTGAAGGCCTCCACTGCCAAGAACCCTCTTCCTGCAGAAAGAGAGTCAAGATCTTTAGAAAGGTGGGGAAAAAAGGTATATACCTCGGCCACCCTAGCCATGAGGGCCTTAAATTGTCAGTTTCATATGCTTAAATATCAACAGTTCCTGTTATCACAATTAAGGAATAAAATGTCTCAACCTGAACAACCAGATTTGAAGGAGTTACAGGATATGATGCATAGTGCAGAGCAAGTGGGTAAACATACTTTACAATGTGGTTATGATGCCCTAGAGGCCTCAAGTAGAGCGGCTGCTACAGGATCAGTCATTCGCAGACATGCCTGGCTTAGAGAACAAAACTTGCCTGATCATGTGAAAGCTAAACTTCTAGATGCTCCTTTACAAAAGGATGTGCTGTTTGGTACTAATGCTGAGGAGATACTTCGGAAAATGGAGGAAAAAGCCACATCTATGCAAACTGTCAAAGCCTTTTTACAGGTCCAACCTCCACGTTTTAGCAGAAATTGGCCTTCAAAAAACTGGTCCTTTCCAGCCACTGACAAGCCCCAAAGAGGTAGATACAGGTGCACAAGGGGCAGAGGGCAATCACAAGGATCATATAGAGGCAGACAATGGCAAACTCCAGCACCAAGAGGTGGCGAGGATAGTGCACAACAATACAGGAAGCAAACCCAATGACTCCCTCATTTCCATGCCAAGCATGTCTCGCTGGCAGTACCTTTGGGAGGAAAGCTAGCATTATTTGCAGGCAATTGGCATATTGTCACAACAGACAAATGGATCCTGGACATTATAAACAGAGGCTACAAATTTCAATTTCACACTCTTCCAAAAATGAGAGGCATGCCAAACCTGCCACTGAATCAAAGGGCAGAGGCACAACTACAAATTTCAAAGCTCATAAGCATGAGAGCTATTCAAGAAGTACCTACTCACGAACAAGGTCAAGGTTTCTATTCAAGACTTTTTCTGGTAGCAAGGAAAGGAACCGACTGGAGACCCATTTTGGACTTATCCATCCTAAACACATTTCTACTCGTACCAAAATTCAAGATGCTCACATTACAGCAACTTCTTCCCATGCTGGGCAAGGGGTTTTGGCTGGTAACATTGGACCTCAAGGAGGCATACCTGCATGTCCCAATCAGACAAAGCTGCAGAAGATACCTCAGATTTCTTGCAGGTTCAATCCACTATCAATTCTCTGCATTGCCCTTTGGCTTATCTACTGCCCAGAGTATTCACAAAGTGCCTGGCATCAGTGATTGCCTACTGCAGACTTCAAGGGATTCAAATTTACCCTTATTTGGACGACTGCCTGATCCAAGCGGACAGCAAGCACATACTTCTGGAACATCTGGCATATGTGACACGGTTAATGCATGCTCTGGGATACACAATCAACAAAGAGAAATCAAGGCTAACACCATCTCAGAAAATAATTTTCCTGGGTGCCAACTTGGACACAAACACCCAGATGGCCTACCTTCGCCAGAAAAACAGGGGCAACTATCTCAGTACTTCAAAATACTAGAAAAAAGTACCAGGCTTACTGCAAGGAAAATCCTGCAGGCTCTGGGATTCATGGCATCTTGCATTCTTTTAATCCCATGTGCAAAGCTGCATATGAGGAAACTTCAGTGGTACCTAAAAAACCTATGGTCTCAACACAGTCACAGTTTGGAAACAATAATACCAATAATCCCATGTTTGCAAAAGGAATTTCTATGGTGGGCCCAAGCATGTCAAGCAAACACAGGCCTCCCATTCTGCAAGCCACAAGCAAAGCAAGTTATCACAACAGACGCCTCAGATTACGCCTGGGGGTCGCACATGATGGACAGGTGCATCCAGGGCAAATGGTCCCAAAAGGAAAAGCACCTTCACATCAATCAAAAAGAAATGCTAGCAGTAATAAATGCAATTACAGCTTTCAAGGACTTCCTGCATCCAGGACAATTACTAATAAGAACAGACAACACCACAGTAATGTGGTACATAAACAAACAAGGAGGAACACATTCATACCCCTTGTGCAGACTAGCCATGACTCTTTGGAACTTGGCTCTGGAATGGCAAATCGAACTTCAAGCACAGTACCTGCCAGGATTGGAAAACACGCTGGCAGACAATTTAAGCAGAAATATGACAGATCCACACGAATGGAAGTTACATCCTCAGGTGTTTACAGAAATAATCCAAGCGTGGGGGAGGCCAGACATCGATCTTTTTGCCTCCCACAGGAATCATCAATTGGAAAAGTTTTGTTTGAGAACCTTTCATCCAAAGGCCTGGAGAGTGGACGCCCTTTCATTCAGTTGGACAGCATGGACAGTTTACGCATTTCCACCTCTGCCTCTTCTGCCCAAGGTGCTTTTGAAAGCAAGAGCAGACAGACCAAAGATGATACTGATTGCTCCAGATTGGCCAAGGCAACACCGGTACCCACTGCTGAGGAGTCTAACACATACTCCCCCCTGGTCCCTGCCTCTAATGCCTCTTCTGCTGACTCAGCACAGCTACAAAACTCTTCACAGTCAGCTGAAAACACTCAATCTCTCTGCATGGAAAATTCCTTAACCCCACAACAGACCCTACTCTCCAAGGAGGTGCAGGATGTCATTTTGGAGGCCAGAAGGCCATCTACTAGAAAAGCTTACTCCGCAAAATGGAAGCGGTTTTGTTCTTGGAATGAGAAAAAAGGCCAGGACCCTAGAAAACTGAACTTGCCTCAGGTATTACAGTATCTAGCTGAGCTGCTGAACAGTGGACTTTCATTTTCTTCCATAAAAATCCATGCCTCAGCCATTTCTGCAGAATTCAACACGGATCCTCCTTTATTTTCTCACCCACTCTTACGACAGTTCCTCAGAGGGGCTAAGAATATAAAACCACCAAGGAGACAACCAATACCACCCTGGGATCTTAATTACATACTAGAAAAGTTAACATTGCCTCCTTTTGAACCAGCTGCCTCAACAGATTTGCAATATTTGTCCTGGAAAACTGCCTTCCTTCTGGCTATCACTTCAGCTCGTAGAGTTTCGGAACTACAGGCCCTCATGGCGGTGCAGCCCTTTCTCATTTTCCATCAGGACAGGGTTGTCCTTCGTACCAACCCATCATTTATGCCTAAAGTGGTATCCAGGGTAGCTTTAAATCAAGCCATACACCTTCCTACCTTTTACCCCAATCCTCAAAACAAAGGGGAAAGGCTACTACATTCTTTAGACATCCATAGGCAGTTACGTTACTATTTTTACAGAACAAAGTCCTTCAGGAAATCAGAACAACTCTTTGTGTCCTATGCTGTAGGGGCTCAAGGGAAGCCAGTTTCCAAGCAGACTATTTCAAAGTGGATAGGCCACTGCATACGGTTTTGTTATTCCTATCATAGGAAATCTGTTCCTACAGGTATCAGATCACACTCCACCAGGGCCACAGCTACCTCTACAGCCTTCCTCAGAGGAGTTCCTACCAAAGATATTTTGGAGGCAGCCACTTGGAGTTTTGTACATACCTTCACAAAACACTACCACCTGCCTTTATATTCCAGAACAAGAGCAGGCTTTGCCACTGCTGTTTTGCAGGTTATTCTGGCTCAACCCAGTTCCTCCTAGTACCTACCACCCTGTGTGTAGCTTTGGGACTCTACCCATCTGTGATTACTGCAGCTGTATGCACGATGAACATAGTACAGTTTTGTACCTACCATAAATGTAGATGTTCGAGTGCTAATACAGCTGCAGTACAGGTTTCCCTCCCTCCTTCCCCACTTGGTAAAGGTATGGGGCCTAACAACCCCTTCATACAACCTGACTGGGTTATCCTTCTTTGGTTTATTTGCTTGCAATCACTTCTTTTGGATTTTATTGAAGTGCTTGTATATATACATATAAGCATAGTTTATGTATTACCTTCCTTCTGGGGGCACCTGACATCTGGGGCAAGAAAGACTGAAGAACATGGCGTCGGCTGTGTCTTATATACTCTGGCCTCACTGACGTCAGAAGAGAAAGCGACAACAACCGACGCCGGACCAAGACTTTGGAATTAGGCCGACCGAGGGACCGCCTGATTTCAGAGAACCCATCTGTGATTACTGCAGCTGTATTAGCACTCTAACATCTACATTTATGGTAGGTACAAAACTGTACTTTCTGCTGGAGGAGATAGTTTAGTAGCTGTGTATGTATACATTTTTCGAGTATTTTGGAGAGAGATGGCAGTTAGCCAAAAGTTAGATGGGTCGATTGAGTACTTCCCTTTATGATGGGGGGTGGTAAAGAAGGATTTCCAAATCTCTGGCACTGTTGCTTCCTGAATAGATCTGTTGATTAATAGGGATACTGGGTAGGCTATGATTGCAGTGGCTATTTTGAAGAAAGTGGGTGGGAGATTGTCCAAGGAGGGTTTACGCTTCAATAGGAGTGATTTTATGTAGATGGAACTGGTTGGAAGAAGAAAATGTTATTCTGAGGGTTGGGAGGGGTAGAGGGGGTATTTAAGATGGAGTTGGAATGTGTAAGTTTCTGGACTGTGTCAATGAAGTGTCTATTGAGAAGGGTAGCAGTTTCTAGAGGAGTGTTATTTGGGAAAGGGGAGGGATTGGAAGGGCATTCAGGATTGAGAATTTTATTTAAGGTAGTCCAGAATGTCCATGGATTGGTTTTGTTGTTAATCTGGAAGGAGTTGTAATAGGATTTTTTCTCGCTGCTGACATGTTTTTTGACAAGGTTCCAAAGTTCTTTGTACTTTTGTAACGGGGGAGATTCTTTGGTCGTAGTCCAGGCTTTTCAAGTATTATCACGTTTATGCATGAGGGATCTAGTTTCCTTAGAAAGCCTGGGATCAAAATTGGATTTTATTCAGATTCTCTTGGTAGGGGCTAGGGAGTTAAGGGTATCTAGGAATATTTTATTAAATTTAAGCACTGCTTCATTGACAGGGATCTGTTTGAGGATGGACCAGTCAGTACTAGAGAGAATTGAATTGAATTGTGTGGTATTAAAGTTGTAGAGTTTACGACAGTCTCTATAAGATTGAGGTTTAGGTACTTGGGTAGAGTGTCATAGGATGGAAGTAGGAAGATGGTCACTCAATGAGTTTGGTAAGGTAGTTGGACTGTGGTAAAGGCTATGAGAGTTAGGATCCAGTCTGTGGTATAGTTGTAAAAAGAGGTATTGTGCAGACGGGTGGGGGATGTTATCAGTTGGTAGAAACCCTGTAGGTTAATACTGAGTTGTGGAGAGTCAGTAGTAAGTTTGGTCCAGTCGATGTTAACATCGCCTAGGATGAGGGTTTTATATTGTATATTGTGTTAGAACCAGGATAGGATAGATTCAAGGATTGGAATATTCTTTCCTGGGGGGATATATATGTAGGCAATGGCAAATTTCTTGTGAGGGTTTAAATGGCAATTTAGGATAAGTTCAGCTGGGTGGATGTCTAGAGTAGGGATGGTGATAGTTGAGAGGTTAAGGCTATCAGAATAGAGGATGGCACCACCACCACCCTTTTTTGAATTTCTGTCAGAGTGGTAGATTATTATAGCTGGGTGGAAGTATTTCTTTGTTTATCTGGGGTTATAGCCAAGTTTCAGATGAGGCTAGTATGTGAGGGTTGGTTGGGCAATCCAGGAATGCAGGTCAGTGATTTTTGTTAGTGAGACTTTGAATATTTAGGGAATAGATAGAGAGGTGTTGTGTAGTAAGGTTTGGTTAGAGGGTGGATGAGGAGGGTGTGGTTGGTGGGGAGATAGCCTGGAGGAGGGAATGTGGGGTGTAAGGTTATGGAGAGGGGGGCCAGGATTGGGGTGGATGTCGCCAGTGAGAAGTATGTTACTAGGAAGTGAGGTAAAATTTGTTTGTAACAAGATATGGTAGTGTACTTTTGGTTTGGATGTATAGGAGAGGGGGTAGTTTTCTAATATAATATGTTTATGAAAGCAGGTAATGGAGAAGTTGAAGAGAGATGGGGAGATTAAGAAGAAGTGAGATGGAGGGGAAAGTTTGGGGATACATGTGGTAGGAGAGAATATGAAAGGCTGGGAAAGGTTGGTGTGATAGGAGGTTAAATCAGAGATGACAATTTCTGCGAGGCCCACTTTACCAGGATCATACCTAAATCACACACCTTAAAAAATGCAAACCTTTTGCCACTATAAAGGATAAATGATAGAAGTAACAAGACACACAGTCTGTCAAGGTAGCATGAAGTGCCATAGCCTTGGTTTTTAAGAGTGTTTAGCTTCAACTGATTACTAGTCATTGACAAAAGGCCGTGAGGTTGTCGTCAAGGGAATGCATTGTCACCATTTCCTGTGGGAAATGCAGTGTAGCAGTTATAGATAAGTAAAGCATAGTAAACAAGTTTAGGTCACTTGAGAGAGAATTTAGGTCACTTGAGAGAGAATTTCAGAAAGGGACTCCATGGCTACTATGCAGTGTGGGCTATCATGGTACTGCATGGTGAGTATGTCTACTCGAGCAAAGGCAAAGTCACTCAACGCAACAAAAATTATAGCGCAGCAAAGGCAACCAGAAGCCAGTAGAAGCTGTTATTGCTACCACAATTCCAGCAAATAAAAGCTCAGAACACAATACATTTTACCTCTCTCACAAGATTAATATTTCTTAGTGGTTTTAAACTTAAAAATACTAATGCACAGCACAGGGCACCAACCTGGTGTTAGAGGGCTTTAAATCTGTAATCATTTTCAGCGAGTCAGTCTGTCAGATGAGCAGATCATGCAGCTCAGCACAAACAAGGGATGCAAGTCAATGTTTCCTTGCAAATGTTGTGAGAAAAGACTGCTGTGTGACTATTCTTGACTTTCCTCACCTCCATCATCCTTAGTCTCATGTGTTTCAGCCCAGTAGCCCTTGAGTTATCCCCTTATGTAAATTTAACTTCAAAAGCCCCTTCCATTCACCTTGTGTGCTCCTACTAGTGATCAAAAGAAGACTGTACCGCAAAGTCCCTTCCCTAGAGCTAAGAAAACTGCAGTTATTCTCCTGTTTATATTTCCCCAACAACTATTTGCACTACTCGGTGCTTCTCCAAGATAGATACATCCTGGAGAAAAAACAAATTATGTTTTAATTATTTTCCAGATTTCAGTAACCTCAGCATCAGAATAATGAAGTGAAGGGCATAAGGGTTGCAGGGTTGAAAGCACTTATTGTACTTAGTGGATTATGCTTCTGCATGAAAACCTTGTTTCTTCTAGTACCATTTATTAAATATTTTGTGTATTCCAGGAAACAGTTTCATGCAGTCATTATAAGGTGATCTGTTTAAATGAGGGGAAATTGAGTAGGCATGGTAGACTGCCTTGTATGATCTGAAAAGTGTCTTCCCTTTACAGTATCCTTAAAGCTATTTTATAAGGTGGCAATCAGACCCCAACTAAACAACGTGCAGCCTCTAAGAAAGCTAGCAGAAAATGTCCTTATCAGGTCTAAGCCTGATACTTCTTCTTTTTATTTATCTACATAGTGCGAAGGCTGTTCCATGTGCAGTCTTACATGTGATGGGAATTCTATGTTAATTAGTTTAATACAGGAAAAAAAGTTTATACATTCTGAACATAGCTGTTAGTAAGTACTTAACTTAGTGACATACAAACCTGTACATTAATTGGCTGAGCATTTAAATATTTACCTACACTGTATCTTGTAAAATTGCTGTTTTAGAAGCGATTTGTAATAACTTAGTCTGTTCACGATAGTAATATTACTATCAGTAAATTTAAATGCACCATTGGTTGACAAGCTCAGCAACCTGCTGCAAATTAAAGTAAAAAAATGCTGTCTCTGATGAAGTCTGTGGATGAAGGAGATAAAAGTGCTTATGCATAATAAAAAATGGCATTTTTTCTTCAGCTTGACATTTTTTATTGTAGTATTACTAACAGAATAGAGAAATTGTACCTTTGAATAGGACAGGAGCGCATACACAGAAGTGTTCTTATTATACTGTTGATATTTCTTCAACGATTCCCACACCAGAAGTTGTCCAGTAATTTAACTCAAAATGTAATTTTTTAGTGAAGATTTTGAGAGATGGTAGAATAGTTCTGTGACACAGAATTTTTTATTAGCAAACTGGCAGATGATAGATTTGAGGATCTTTAACAAAAGGGTAAAAACAGATATTCTGTTAAAGACGTGTATATACCACCTGTTTTTCAATACCAAAATATTTATACTCATAATAGGAATTTGGAAACAAATTTAGTACCAGTTTAAGTTCCATAAAGAAGGTTGAATACAACCAAATGCTTTGAAATGTCCTTTTGCCCTTTTAATTGTCTCAAATATCTAAGGAAGATCATTTCAGAGTTATCTTCCTACATGGCAGTTGAGTGCTGCAGTTCAGCTGATACTTCAGACAGGTCGTCAAGGTGATTTGAATTTTTTTCAAACTTCAAATGCATCTTGTCCTCAAACACCTCCCCATCAAGTACAAAAGGTCCTGGTAGTTATGGAGCAGCTTTTGTGGATGAATACAGTGTAGAAGGTACCTGTACACCAAAGATGCCAAGATTTTTATTACATACTGTTTCTAGTTCTCCCCCCAAAAACAGACTAGTGTTAGATCATATGAATCTAAACACTTGTAAATACAAAATCTTTCAGGATGGTGCCTCTAAATATTCTTTTTTAAGAGAATATAATTCTTTCATAAATTGTATTTATTATTATTGTACATAGAAACAATATGAGCATTGTAACATCCACTCAGAGAAAAATCATTACAACCTAGTACAACAAGCAACTAATTACTCCTCCTACAGTATCCAGCATTGAAAAACATGAACAAACTGTGTGCACTATGTACAGGCTGAGCATATTAGGACTTGCCAATTCAGAGAAAGCAGCCAAATCCATATTGTAAGTAGTAGCTATTAATCAACAAATAGCCTAATATCAGAGGAATCAGTCCATCCTCAGAACTGATCAAGGAGCTGTTGTCATTCTACAGCAATTGTTCCTTCAAAACATGCACTCTTGAAGGAATACACAATATTACTCAACTGAAAATGAAAAACGTCCCTTATCTCACATGTATGGAAAGTGCGTTTGGTTTTCCACATGCTAGCACATAGTGATTTAATCACACAACAGAGCTTCAAGGTCTTCTTACCATCTTGTCTCCAGCTAGGACATGTCCCAAATATCCAAAATTTTCAGTCCAAGACACTTCTAAGGAGAAAATCATTCCTAACCATTTCTTCCACATATTCCCAGTAAGGATGCACCCTATTACAGTCTCAAAGCATATTGCAGTTGTCAGCACCAGGCGGCACACATCTCCAGCAGAGCCCTTCTTGCTTCCCTCTCCACTTATCACGCTTAGTAGGCGTTGCATACCATCTATAAAGTAATCACATTTGTTGGTCTTTATGTCAAGGCCATCTGTTAAGTAGATGCGGAACAGCCCAAATCTCATCCCACTCTGTATCTGAAAAAAGACCATAGTTCTTTATGGTAATTCTGTTCAAATTATGTTTACGTTTATATCCCATTGAGTTCTCACAAGAAGAACTCGCATTTCAAGCAGCACAGCACCATTTGCAGTTCATATCTGTGCCATTTACAGTCAATATAAAAAGTGTACACACCCCTGTTAAAATGCCAGGTTTTTGTGATATATAAAAAAATTAGACCACAGTAAATAATTTAAAAACTTTTCCCACCTTTAATATGCCGTATAACCTGTACAATTCAATTGAAAAACAAACAAATCTGTTAGTGGAAAAAAATATAAAAAATAAACATACAATAAGCTGGTTGCATATGTGTACACACCCTTAAACTAATACTTTGTTGAAGCACCTTTTGATTTAATTACAGCATTAAGTCCTCTTGGGTAGGAGTCTATCAGCATGGCACATCTTGACTTGGCAATATTTGCCCACTCTTCCTTGCAAAAGCACTCCAAATTTGTTGGATTGCGAGGGTCTCTCTTGTGCACAGCCCTCTTCAGGTCACCCCACAGATTTTCTATTGGATTTAGGTCTAGGCTCAGGCTGGGCCATTCCAAAGCTTTAATTTTCTTCTGGTGAAGCCATTCTTTTGTTGATTTGGATGTATGCTTGGGGTCATTATCATGTTGAAAGGTGAAATTCCTCTTCATCTTCAGCTTTCTAGCAGAAGCCTGAAGGTTTTGGGCCAAACGTGACTGGTATTTGGAACTGTTCATAATTCCCTCCACCTTGACTAAAGCCCCAGTTCCAGCTGAAGAAAAGCAACTCCAAAGCATGATACTGCCACCACCATGCTTCACGGTGGGAATGGTGTTCTTTTGGTAATGCGAAGTGTTGTTTTTGTGCCAAACGTACCTTTTGGAATTGTGGCCAAAAAGTTCAACTGTGGTTTCATCAGACCATAACACATTTTTCCACATGCTTTTGAGAAACTTGATGTATTGTTTTGCAAATTTTAGCCGGGCCTGGATGTCTTTCTGTGTAAGAAAAGGCTTCCGTCTTGCAACCCTACTTCATAGCCCAGACATATGGAGAATACGGGAGATTGTTGTCACAACACAACCAGTACTTGCCAGAAATTCCTGCAGCTCCTTCAGTGTTGCTGTAGGTCTCTTGGCAGCCTCCCTAACCAGTTTTCGTCTTGTCTTTTCATCAATTTTGGAGGGACGTCCTGTTCTTTGCAAAGCCACTGGTGTCCCATATTGTCTTCACTTTTTGATGACTGTCTTCACTGTGTTCCATGGTATATCCAATACTGTGGAAATTTTTTTTGTACCCTTCTCCTGACTGATCCCTTTGATGCTTTGTAAGATCTCTGTGAACCGTGGCTTTTGCTGTAGCAGGCAACTGAGTACATGTCAGAAAAATCCAACTAGGACAGCTGAACTTTATTTGGGGTTAATCAGAGTCTCTTTAATTGATGGCAGGTGTGTACCCAAGAAGACTGAATGCTGTAATTAAATCAAAAGGTGCTTTAACAAAGTATTAGTTTAAGGGTGTGCAGACTTATGCAACCAGCTTATTGTATGTTTTTGTATTTTTTTATATTTTTCCCCTAACAGATTTGTTTTTCAATTGAATTGTACAGGTTATAGGTCACATTAAAGGTGGAAAAAGTTTTGAAATGATTTATTGTGGTCTCATTATTTATATCACAAAAATCTGGCATTTTTAATAGGGGTGCTTAAACTTTTTATATCCACTTTAGGCTGTATATTGCTCCCATAGTGTTTAATAGAGGTTTATCCCCTGGGTTTGCACACCTGAAGAAAACAAAGCATTAATGTTTTCCCCTCTCTGGATGACTTTTTTAAAGCGGCAAAGGCAATAGAACTGTTATTTTTTCACATACATCATACAGCTTAGCTGTTCTAGCAGCTGGGAATAACAGTAAATTACAAAACATCTGCTCTGAGCTTTTCAATATTAGTAACTTTTCTAGGGGCAGTCATAAATTCACTTCTGCTGAAAATCTTCCCTACAAGAGAAATCAGGTGGTGATTGCAAACTGTCTTTAAAGACTTTGGTCACTAAAGACAGATAGTTTCTAAGAGCTTTAGTATGTATCACTTCTTTGATGTGGGAACTTAAAGAAGTAGATCTGTTTGCCACACAATTTAGCAATCACTTGACTTGAAAAAAAAATGATGTCTTTCTATTCTCATGTTGCAGGATTCATAATCTTTGGGTTAGCCTCTGCCTAGCAACCCGAACGTCCGGCCATTATCAAAAGCTTTAGTCGCTGCAAGGTACATGGGACGTCTGACATTGGCCGTAAGGCCCGTGGGCCATAAAAGTGACGTCTGCAGATACCTTCCTCAGAACTTCGCTGCTGCCAGTCGAACGTCAGCTCATCCTGCAGTCGGATACTGCAATTAAAGTTAAGCACCCCATTGGGGCATCTTTTCTTATTATTTTCTTGGTCACTGCATGACTGCCCAGGTTCATGTTATCCAGAAAGGGAAAGTGTAGGTGTGGATGTCAAATCCCTCATAAGGACACCAGGTTCATGTTATCCAGAAAAGGAGAGTGTAGGTGTGGATGTCAAATCTCTCATAAGGGCGCACACAACCTGTGTCTTTTTTGCCTAGGGCACAACCACGACCATAAGACCTGCATCATTTGTCAGGCTTTTGTTCCAAAGACCCTGCACAGCCAGCCATCTGCATACCCTTAACATCTGTCTGGAGAACCAATAACTCAAACTTCTGGCTCTTGCAACGGAAGGGTCGTCTAGTCATACTGCCAAGCCACAGAAAAGAAGGCCAAAGTTTCAAGGCCTGAGACTACTGCTTCATCTCTCCCTCCCGACGTTCCCCTTGTGGCAGAGGTTCACTTGGAGGAACATACGGAAACAGCTGACTCAGGCATAGCAGGTACCGTTCCGGAGGATGCACAACCAAGCTTGGAAAGCCTATTCGTGAAGGTTATGCAGACATCAGGTGCTGACAATTAGGGGGAACCTTGGCCCGCTCCTTATGTCCAACCAGTCCTTCCTCCGCTACTGAGGCTTCTGAGACGAGGCCCACCTAAGGCCCTACGCTCTCTAGGCCTGTCTTTTCTTTAAAAAAGATACAGAAAAGTAAGCATGTCACTTTCCCTCTTGAGAGTGTGCCTGATTGGCAAGCTTTCTCAAAACTTTCTCAAAGCTTGTTTAAAGCCTTTATGGTCCTTAAGCCTTCCTTGGCTGCTTCTCCTTTGGCTGCCCCTCCTGTAATCATTCCTAGGCCCTAGACTGCTGAACCTCCTACATTAGAGGCTGAGGACTCTTCAGATTCCCTTTCTGAGGATTCTGTGTCTTATACTTGGAGGACTCTACTGTGGGGGACTCCCCTTGGGAGGACCTGACCTTTAGAGAAATGGTCTCTTGGATGAGAGATTTTTTTAAATGGGACTCCACAGAAATGACTGAAGTCCAAAAGAGATTGTATGAACTCCTACAGATGGATACCCCTGCACCTTCTGCAATTCCCTCAGTCCTGCCACCCTTTTTAGATGCCTTTTTTCAGCTTCAAAACCGGGAATCCCAACTCCTTGCTGTTAGAAGACCTGACAGATTTTTATAAGGTCCCAGAAGGGACAATATTTCTTAGTAAGTGTCCTGCTGCAGAATCTGGTACCATTTCTATCTCTGCAGACAAACCCTCCAGACTGCTACCCTCTTCCTCAGTCCTTTCTGACAAGGACAGCAAAACTATGGAGAGAATTGGCAAGAAGGTCTGTACTTCAGCAACCTTGGCTTTTAGGGACATCAGCTACCAGACACATGTCCAAGTACTCTGGCCCTTTTATCTCAGGCTTCTAAATTCTAATTGGCCTTCCTGACTCGGCCATAAAGTCCCAAATTAAAGACTAATCTCCTTGTCTTTACAAGTGACAAGACACTCAATTAAATGCAATTATGGTGCTGCAGAGGCCTCAGCCAGATCTGCAACCTCTGCCTTAGTACTCAGAAGGTACTCTTGGTTGAGGCTACAACCCCTTCCTGACAATATTAGGGCTAAACTTCTTGATGCCCCCTGGATAATACTGCCCTGTTTGGCATCCAAGTGGCAGAACTTTTCAAGGCTCTTCAACAGAAGAGAAAAGAATGACAGGACTTGAAAAATTTGTTTGTGTCACCGATTCTTATATTTCACAGAAACTACCCTACTAAAACCCAATTTATTAGTAAACATTCTGTTCCTACTCCTCCTGCTAGGTGCAAAAAGAGTTCCAGAAAGCAACAGCCACCTTCTAGGCCTGCCCAGACACCAACCAAGAAACCTTCATTCTAGGACATGTCAGGTAGTTTGTGACTACCTGCCTCCTTCTTTGCCCCCCTTCCAAGCCATATACCCCTTTCCCAGAGCACTGTCACTTTGCCATTCTGGGAAAGCATCACCTCAGACATGTGTGTCCTGTCTATCATAGAAAAAGGTTATTTCATGACTTGGGTCATTCCTCCTGTGTTCATGGGTATCCCTCAGACACCAACGAACCAGCTGCCCTTATTCCAACCAATCTTGGACAGTCTTCTGTCTCAAGGAACTATCCAACCAGTCTCTGCACCAGAAAAGGGAAGGGGCTTTTATTCCAGACTTTTCCTGGTCCCAAGAAAGGATGGTCCATGGAGACCCCTTCTGAATCTCTTTCATTTCAATCTTTTTCTTCAAGTACCCACCTTCCGCATGGTCACCCTTCAAACTGTTTTTTTTTTTCTCTGTTAATGCCTCAGGCATTTCTCACCACCTGATGCTTACCTGCATATCCCTAGTAGGCCCAATTACAGGAAGTATTTATACTTTTCTGTGAGTTCCTCACATTTTCAATTCTCTGCTTTACCCTTTGGACTATCTGCGACTCTAAGGGTTTTCACCAAGTGTTTGGCTCCAGTGATAGCCTACTGCACAGTCCTAAGGATACAGATTTTCCCATATCTGAGTGACCTCCTGATCTGGGCAGACTGTTACAGTACCCTCCAGAACCATCTCCGGGCAGTCATTTCTGTTCTGCAGTCTCTGGGCTACACAGTCAACTTCCCCAAATCCAGCCTAATCCTCTCCCAGGACCAGTTCTTCCTGGGCTGCAGAATTGGTACAGATGTTATGATGGCATTTCTCCCACCCCAAAAGGTGGAACGTGTGAAGGAGTACCTGTTGTCTGTCATCCACAGCAATGACAGCAAGAGAATACCTCAGACTCTTAGGATATATGGCCTCCACAATTTCCATGTTGCCACTGGCAAGACTCCACATGAGAAAACTTCAGTGGTATCTGAGGTCCACATGGACCTAACACTCCCACCCTTTGGACGACTCCATTCCCTTCCTGCCTTGCCTAAGGAAGGAGATCCTTTGGTGGGTGGTTAGGTCTCTCTGAATCCAGGACTTCCTTTGCAACCCCTAGTTGCAGTCCAGGAAATGTACTTAGATGCTTCGGACCTGGGTTGGGGAGCTGCTATGGGCACCTTGAAGGTGCAAGCACATGGGCAGGCTCCTCCAAGAGGCAACAGATTAACATCAGAGAGATGAGGGCTGTCATCTTTGCTCTGCGGCCTCCCAGCATGTTCTGAAGCAAGGATCCCTGAAGTTGTTCATTTACAACACTACTGTTCTGTGGTATGTGAACAAACAAGGGGGAACAAGACCATACTTGCTATGCAGACTTGCACTCCAGGCCTGGGAATTGGCGGTCCAGAAGGGAGTAACTCTGCAAGCTGTCTGTATCCCCTCAAAACAGCAGGCAAACATCCTGAGCAGATCCATGTCACAATCCCATGAATCGATGCTACACAGGAATGTGTTTCTGGATATAGTCCACAGGTGGGGTACACCACAAATAGACCTGTTTGCCTCCCCTCTGAACATTCAGCTTCCACAGTTGTACCAGGGCTCTCAGCCCCCTAGCGATGGCAACGGATGCCTTTTCTATCTCATGGAAAGGGATGTTTCTGTATGCATTCCCCCCTTCCCACTCCTACAGAAAGTCCTGATGAAAATTCAGCAGGACACACCAAAAATATTGCTGGTGACCCCCTTTTGGCCAAGACAGCACTGGTTCCCCCTCCTTCTGCATTTAGCTAGGGGCAATCATCACAAGTTACCTCACAGAGTGGACCTACTCACGCAAGACAAGGGATCCCTAATTCATCCCCATCTGGAATCTCTGAACCTAACCCTGTGGGTGATAGAGTTTTGATCCCTTTCAGACACCTCTACTCTGAGGACGTGCTAAATGTCCTGCAGGAGGCCAGGAAACCCAATACTAGGAGATCCTATCTGTCCAAGTGGAAGAGGTTCTCCATTTGGTGTCTAAAAAGTCAGCTAAACCCATTTCAAGTAGACGTCCCTTTGGTGCTGTCTTATCTGTGTGAATTCTTGTAGGCAGGGTAGGCATGTTCCTCTGTTAAGGCCCACCTTGCTGATATTTCTGCATGTTTGCCTCTAGACCCCCCCATTGGCTTCTAGACTTCAAGTGAAGCTATTCCTGAAAGGAGTCCTACACCTCAGGCCGCCCAGGAGGCCAGTCCCACTGCCCTGGGACCTGAACTTTGTGTTGGAGAAGCTCACTGTTGCTTCTTTTGAACCAACAACTACAGCCTCTCTAAAGTATTGCACTTAAAAAACTGTGCCTTTGGTGGCCCTAACTTCAGCCAGGAGAGTCTCAGAACTCCAGGCCCTCATGGTCACCTTACTGTTTTTATTTTTTCACAAGGATAGACTTACCTTACTGGAGTGTTTGGGTACAGACTAGACACCAGATACATGCAGACCTTCTTAAGCCAAGCAAGAGTGCCTCATGAGCTACTTTTAATCCCTCTTACCTCTCCAAACTTGCTCTGTAAGGGAGATTCTCAGAGCACAAGGTTACATGACAGCAGCCATTCCAGTGCATCCACTTGTCAGACTGTATATGAGGAAAATCCAGTGGTACTTAAAGAATGTATGGTCACAAAATTTCACCCATCGGACACCCAGAATCTCCCTATAATGTGTCTCAGAAAAGAGAATGCATGGCCATTGACTGTGTTCTGTCTTGTGTTTTGTCATCCAGCAACCCTAGATCTTGGATTTGGGTTGGGAGGGTGGCCTAATGGTTACGGTGTTTGCCTTACAAACACAAGGTGCAGGGTTTGAGCCTCACAAGGGATAATTGTCTAAGTTTTAGGGGTTGGGAGGGTGTCCTAATGGTTAAGGTGTTTGCCTTACAAACACAAAGTGCAGGGTTTGAGTCTCACAAGGGATAATTGGCTAGGCTTAAAATGGCACGCAAGGGCAGTTAGCCTAGCACTAATCTATGAACCTATGGTGAGTGGCTCAGGTCAACCTCGATCCAGGGCTGCCCTTCAGACTACAGACTCCAACTCAGGAGCTGCACATAGATGCCTCAGATAAGGCTTGGGGAGCATGGACAGGGACTTGCAAGGTCTAGGGTTGCTGGATGACAAAACACAAGACAGAACACATCAACCTAAATGAGATCAGGGCTGTTATACAGGCCCTGAAGGTCTTCTTCCACCTCTAGAAACCAGGGCCTCCAAGAGTATTCTCAGACAACTTAACTGCCATATGGTACATACACAAGCAAGGGGGAACGAGATCCTACCAACTGGTTAGCACAGATGGCTTGGGGACCTAGCCATGAAGGCACATATATCCCTCTAAGTGGTATACCTCCCCTCTCAGGGAAACATCTTGGTGGATTCACCCAGTAAGTCCATCGAAGACTCACATGAATGAATGTTCAACTGACAGGTATTCTTAGACATAGTCCACAAGTGGGGTACATCACAAATCATCACAAATAGATTTATTTGCTTCAGAGAGCAACAAACAGCTCCATCTTTTTTGCACAAGGTCTCCTTGTTCCCAGGCTTGGAGGACAGATGCCTTGTCATTTCAGTGCACAGGTAAGTTTCTTCGTGCCTTCCCTCCACTGCCTCTACTTCCAAAAGTTCTATTAAAAATCCGAAAAGAAAAAACAAGATTTCTACTGATGACTGCCTTTTGGGCAAGGCAGCATTTGGTCCTCTTTATCTGTCACTTAGACAGGGCAATGACCACAAGATAGATTCAGCTATGAATTTTTCTAGTCATATTAACCAATTGGTTAATGATAGTTATAGAACTATAGGTTGTATAAAAAGATTTATAAAGTCTAGGAAATCAAAAATGATGATGTCATTGTTTTAGTTACATTAGACCCAAACTTGAGTATGGAATAGCAATATGGAAACAAGAAAACAAGCATGAGTAAACTGGAAAGAGTACACTGGAAATATACCAAAAGCATTCATGGATGTGAACATTTAAGTTATTATGAAAGACTAAAATAACTGAACTTGTACAGTGTCTTTTACAGATATCTAAGAGGAGGTCTTATTCCGGTGTATAGGGCATTTAGAGACAACTACCTCTGGGAATGTTTGGGGTTATCAAAACGTACTAGAGAATTGGCAGACCGTCTATGTAGAAGATTCTATAGGAATGAGAAGTGTACTAATTGGTTCTCTGACAGAATAGCTGATGCATGGAACAGACCACCAAATTACATTAAAGCAAGTACTAGTTTAGATACTTTTAAGATCAGCCTGGACACTTATTATGGGAACAAATGTTTTGTTATATTGGCAAGCTAGAAAGAAGGGCATTAATGCCCATGCTTGAAATATCTGTATGTATGTAAATATTTGTATATACAAGCTGCCTGACAAAGAAGACCTGCTGACACAACAGAAGGGATCATTGCTCCATCAACCTATCATCACTCAACCCAACCCTATGGATGATAAAATTCTGATTCCTTCCAGACACCTATTTTCCGAGGATGTTTTTCTGGTTCTCCAGGAGGCAAGGTGACCCACTATCTGAAAATCCTACATAGCCAAATGGAAGAGATTTTCTGTATGGAGCATATTATCATGGAACCTATAAACAAAGACATTGGCAACCTTCAAACACTGGACCCCACCCAGTTTGGGTTCGTGAAGGGCCGATCTTGTCTCCTGAACTTGATTGACTTCTTCGAATCAGTCTCCAGAGCCATGGACAAGGGTAAGGTGGTCCACACAGCCTATCTAGACCTTGCCAAGGCCTTTGACACCATCCCCCACTCTGGAATCATAGATAAACTTACTAAGCTGGGCATTAATCCCTACGTCACCCAATGGGTTGCTAACTGGCTTACTGATAGAACCCACACTGTAAAAGTAGCCGACTCCAAATCCAGCTCCAGACAAGTGACAAGTGGAGTACCTCAGGGTTCAGTCCTGGGACCGCTCTTGTTTGACATCTACTTCTCTGAAGTACAGGCCAACACTAAGGGACTCTGGATAACAAAGTTTGCAGATGACTGCAAACTGGGAGCCATTATTGAATCCCCAAATGATGTGGATACTCTACAAAAGGGCCTTACAGAAACAGATGCTTGGTGCCAGAGCCATGGGCTCAAGCTCAATGCCAAGAAATGTATAGTTATCCCCTTTGGGAAAAACATGTATCCGTGAATTACCATATAGGTGGCAGTACACTAAACACTGAAAGTTTGATAAGAGACTTAGGGACACAGGTGGACAGTGGTCTCACCTTCGATAACCACATCGCCACAACAGTCAGGAAATCCTTCTATGTGGCACACCTCATCACTAAGGGCTTTTCATCCGGAAAAAAGGAGGTCATTGTCCCACTGTACTCATCCCTCATTAGACCCATTATAGAATACAATGCCCCGTTTGGTATGTACCTCTCAAGACATCTGCAACAACTGGAAAGGCCACAGAAATACTTCACTAAAAGAATCACAGGCCTAAAGCAGATGCCCTACGCTGACCGCCTTAAAAAACTCCAGCTATACTCTGTCGCATATCATCTACTCAGAGGCGATCTTTGCTTAACATACAAGGCCATGTCAAACCCAGAGCTGTTGGACATGCTACACTTAAAGAAATCCCAATCCCTCAGAGCCACACACTCCAGGGATCTAATCCTTGTCATCACAATAAACAAAACATGCTGGAGGGATAGGTTCCTGACCCAGAGACTCCCCAGACTCTGGAATAGATTGCCCATACATGTCAAGCAGAGTGCCTCTTTGGTCCTCTTCAAAAGGAACCTTGACGATTGGATGGGAGAAAGGAAATTCACCCCGGGGATCACGTCAGTCGCCCTGCTAGACAGGGGTCCAGGGAAGTAAATAGTGTGGGAAGAAATAGCCAGGGAATTGTTATGGCTAGGCTTGTATAGGCCCTAGGGCTGATAGCCTAGTACCAACCTATGAACCTATGCCGAAAATGGTAAATGAAATCTCCCTCAGCTAGTTCAACCTAACTACGTTCTTTCCCAACCACAGAATAGAGGGAAAGAATTCTTCATTCCTTGGATGTCCACAGACAGCTAAGATTCTACCAAGATAAGACCAAGTTTGTAAATCAACCGTTTCCTCCTTGGATTCTAATCAGGGCCCATCAGTATCCAAACAAACTATTTTTAACTAGATTTCTAAGTCCTTTTTTGTTGCTACACCTGCCATAATAAATCCTTGTCCTCATTCCCAAGAGCACATTCTGTTAGAGCAGTGACCTCTTTTGGAGACTTTTTCAAAGGGGTCGATTCCAGAATTTTTTCTGGAAGCTGCTATATGGTCTTTTGTGTACATCTTCACTAAGCAATACTGAGAAGATACTTTGTCCAAGTCGAGGATCACCTTAGCCATGTCAGTCCTTTTAGGCCTCTTAGACAACTCTCAAAACTCTCAGCTATCTACCCTTTTGCTCCCTTAATGTGAATCACCCATTTGTTTGGAAAACTGCAACAGTGATTTTAGTCAGAACATAGTACAATTGTGTAAGAACTTAATATAACTGTAGATGTCTTTCTGATCAGTGTTGCAGTATGCCTTCCCACGCACCTTTTCCTCTTTCTTTCTTCTTGCATTTAATTACCCTTTTTTCTGCTGCTCTGTCTAGCAATACCAAGGACCGTGGTTGGGGGGGGGGGGGTCCTCATCTTCTTCTGCTCTGTCCCTCCTAGCTGACTACTCTCTTCTCAGATGTCTCTAGGCTGCTGGTTTGGAGATAGTCTGAGGATTCACAGTTGTAAGTCTGCTTATGTATCCCTGCACTCATGGATTCAGGTTAAACTTTGGACATATGGCTCTGGGAAGGTTAAGATTTTGGTAACCCTGCCGGCCATCAGTGGTGAAAACCCATCTGTTTGGAAAACTGTAACATTGATTAGTAGTACCTCTACTGTTATGTTAAGTTCTGAAACAACTGTTCTCTCTTTTTAGTTAGTTAAGATTTTATCCCTGGATGCATCTTAAGTTGCATAAAGTACAATTTAGCCATACCTGTAAAAACACTGTTCAGTCTCAGCCTCCATATAGGTTTTGTATCAAGTGAGTGGAGTACAGTTGCAGTCATTACCCTGCATAAGGAAGAACCTTCCACAGACCAGGCAGTTACAGAACCATAAGACTGACCAGCCTCATATGCAAAGCCATGGAAAGACTTGTATCATACAATTAATCAGTCAGGACAGAGGATACTTCAAACACTGAACCCTTCTCCGTTTGGATTCTTGGCAGGTCACGCTTACTCAACCTGGTGGAGTTTTTGAAAAGGTCACCAAAGCATTGGATGAAGGCAGAATATCTCGATCTGGCCAAAGCTTTTGACCTAGTTCCCCGCTCAGGCGTAGTAGAAAAGCTAAGTAAACTGGGAATAAACCCTGTATTACCTGCTGGATTGCCAGTTTGCTCATAGATAGGATGCAGATAATCACAATAGGGGAAGTTACCTCCACAAAGAGACCTGTCACCAGTGGAATCCCAGAGGGTTCTGTGCTGAGACCTGTCCTGTTTGGCATCTAGTTTTCTGAAGTAAAAGCCATTACCAAAGGCTTCTGGCTGAGTAAGTTTGCAGATGACAGCAAGCTAGGAGCAGTTATCAAATCCCCGTATGACTAAGCATCCTGCAGGAACATTTTTTCTCAAATAACTTGTGAAAATCATGGTCTGAAACTGAATGCTAAAAAATGCATTATTGTATCCTTTGGAAAGTCATCTACCCCAAGGAACTAACACATTGATAATATGTCCCTAAGAGCTGACCCACTTGTTTGGGATTTGGGAACTTATGTGGACAGTGACCTATATCTAGCAAATGTAATAAAGTCTTTCTATGTTGCACAGTTTATAAACAAAGGGATTGTGTAAAGATGTAGGAATGTCATTTTCCCCCTTTCTCAGCCCTAATCAAACCAGTCATTGAATATAATGCCCCTTTTAGCATATATCTGTCCAGACTCGTATAACAACTGAAACACCCAGAGAGATACCTTACTGAAAGGATACAAGGCCTAAACAACATGTCCTACATGGACTTAATCAAAGCCCTATCGCTATACTCTGTATCCTACAGACTGCTAAGAGGTGACCTGCGTCTGGCATACAAAACATTCTCTTACGCATTATTAATGGATTTACTATACATCAGCAATTCAAATGACATCAGAAATACTTGGTCTAGAGATCTAAATCTCTTCTGCAACATCAATAGAATGGTCTGGAGGGACAGGTATATTTTCCAGAGGATACTGCTGCTGTGGAAATGACTCCCTATCCCCATAAAACAAAGTTCATCCCTGTCCATTTTCAAGTGCAGCTTAGATCTATGGATTGGAAACGGAACATTTACCCTAGGATTGCCCCTTGGGATGCTAATGGACAGATGCAGCTTCTAAATGCTTTATCCCATGTGTAGGTCCCCTCAAATTATCTATGGCATGATCCCAGTTATTCTCATTAAAGGTAATGTATAATTATCGAACCGTGGAATGGGTAAGACCAACCTATAACCAAATGGGATAGGTTATTTCGAGGACAAAAAGGGAAACTGGTTAAGCTTAAAATGGCCCACAGGGGCAGCCAGCCTAATACTTCTGAACTTGCTGAAATCATAGCTTCCCTATGGAGGGCTGTGTTTCACAGAGCTGATGAAGATGCTTAGCACTGCTGGTTTTATAGGACTGCCTGACACAGTCCCAAGGTTACACAAAATCCCAGGATGGGACCATTGTAATCCTCCATAGTGAATAAAGGATTGCTTTTTAAAACTTTAATTGGAATGAAGATAAGGTAGGCACAGTAAAAAATTAATTTTGTAATTTACTGGAAGATGTAGGTGCTGCGGTAGTGTCGCCTCACAGTAAGACGTTGTCCTGTTCGATTCTCAGCTAGAGCATCTTCTGTGTGGAGACATGCGTGAATGGGCGTACCTTCGTTGAAGGTTGTGCGCCAGGGCCGGCAACTTGGCACGTAAAAATCTACTGCCAATCATTAGCGGACCGTTGTTCCGCTGTGGCGACCCCTAACCAGGAAAAGCCGAAAGACACAACAACTGGAAGATGTAGGGTGAAATTCACAGATGTTCACCTTGCTGTTACCTTTTTGAATTCATGGAAAGCCTTAATGCATTGCAGTACATTGCTTTTACATAAAGACGTAGCAGCATGTAGGGCTGTCTCCGTGGCCATGTTGTATGCAAACAAGGCTGTCCTGATTGAGGTATATGCCAATTAGCCATGTGCTCTCTCCCGTGGAACAGAATCCCGGAAGGCATGTATGGTCCGAGCGATTCATAGAAACACTTGGCTGTGTACATTAGCATGGCCATGCCTACCAAGTTGTGGTAGTGAATACAGCCAAAAGGCTGTGGTCAACCATTGCAGAATCAGTAAGTACTGGGGAGTTTAATAGTAAGGTTTGGTGGGAAGTGTGTGTGTGTGTGTGTGTGTGTGTGTGTGTGTGTGTGTGTGTGTGTGTGTGTGTGTGTGTGTGTGTGTGTGTGTGTGTGTGTGCGTGTGTGTGTGCGAGCATACGCATGCAAGTGGCTGCATATAAACATGTATGTAATTGTCTGCCTGGGCGACAGTATAAGGAGGGTACTGCGGATGTGAAGTAAGTATTTGAGCCATGCATCCTTGTTAAAAAGGTCCTCTGCATTAGCCCACTACTTTAACCAATAAGTTGGTGCAGTAGGTGTTTTTTTTTTTTTAAATATATTGCGGATCTCAGGCATTATGCAATACCTGCAACATGTCATGCCAAATAACAGCGGGGATAGGACACTTTATGCATACCTCACAACCTTGTAAGCTTGTCTTCTACCATGTATTTACTGAAGGATATAAAATGTAAAACTCGAATGTCTGACATTAATGACCTGAACTGTAATCCTCTCTGAATTACCAGGGCAGGGGAATAGGGGTCATCATGGACTGTTTGGCAACAGGGACAGGAATGTGGTACATGGTGTGTGTGTTTATGTATGAGAGTGACTGGGGGTCATTTCTCCTTCCATGATGCTGGCACTAACACAGTTACCTACCTCGAGAACTGCTGTTCTGTACTTCATGGTGGGTGTCATGATTTAGAGACATGAAAATTAGATTAATGATGTATTTCCCCATTGTAGCTAATTTTTCTCTGAATCACAAAATACCACGTCATTTTTAGAGTGAGCCATACAGCTCATGCTGGGGCTGTTAATGAATCCCTGGCATAATGTTATATAGTAAGTGTATTTCATTTAAAGTTTGGTTACTTCTATTTTCTTTTATTTCATTTGTTTTATTTTATGTATTTTTGTTCTGTTGAGTTTTTAAAAGGTCTTAGCTAGAGTCAGTTAGAAAAAAAATATTTTGCAGACAGTGAATAACATTAAGTTAATTAGTGGGAGGAGCTGAGAAACAGCATTTCTCTTTAACTAGAAATTGTTGGAGGTATCTTCATTTAGCTGGAGTGTCTATTTGACCCGTTTCTGCCTATTTCTGATCTCTGTCTGCATTTGATTTTTCCCACAAACCCACCTGCTCAACTGTTGTACTGCTAAGGTTGGTGGCTTTTGAGTTTGCCCACCCCTATTATTAATCATATGGGAAGGCCCAATCCCTTACCCTCTTAAACTTGAATTATCTTCTGTTTCCTCCCTTCCCACTTATTAAGAAAAAAATAAATAAAAACTATACTCTGCTACTTTTACTGTATCTGTGCTTATTCATACTTTATTTTGGTTTTTGTTACTTATTCTTAAAAGTGTTCAGCTGCATTTATTACTGCTTGTTAGTAGCCTTTGCATTTGTAATTGTTTTTCTAAGCCTCTTAGTTTCGATTTAAGCACATGGGCTTCAAACTAGTTATCTTACATAAGAAAGGTTGCAATCTACATTCTTGTGGCATGAGCGGTAATTTGCATCCTTCTAAGTTGGGAATTGCTGGTTGAAGGCTTATTCAGTCTGTTATCCTAAAAGTGTCTTAGTTGTGGTTTAAGCACTTGGGCTTCAGGCCAGTTATTTTACATTAAAAATGTTTGTTGGTCTCCAGTCTTGTGGGAGAAGACGGTAGTCTCTGCCCTTCTGAGCTAGGAATTGCGAGTTATGCCTGTTATTCTAAGTGTTTTTATTCTGGTTTAAGCTCAACACTAAGTGTTTTATTTAAATTGTTTTCTGCACTTGTTAATTTTGTTGTTGTGTCTTTCGGCTTTTCCTGGTTAGGGGTCGCCACAGCGGAACTCCGGTCCGCTGATGATTGGCAGGAGATTTTTACGTGTGTTTTAATTGCATTTTTTGTATTTAAGCCATATCTGCTGCTATTTCAACTGTTTTTTTTTTTTACTGTGTACTTGCTGTGTTCTGATTCTTGTTTCTAGTTGTCACTTCTAGTTGCTGTAGAATAGGCTGGATTCAGACCTGCTGAATATAGTTCTGGTTGTGCAGATTGAGCACTAAATCAGGAAATCTTTTGTTGGTGAGCCCTCACTTTGCACTCATGGGAGGAAGGTACAGTTTGGACTGGTCTAATTGAAGGTTACTGTAAAAGATCTCCATTTTTGAGTTTTATGATTGGTTAATTTGTTTCCAACCATTTCCTCTTGTTTGTGATAAAAGCCCCATGTTTGCATGGGTTTGCACTGTTTTAACACAGCTCCAATGAGTTTGATGACCTGACTCTGCTCCGCTGATCTTCCAAAGCTGCTGTATGATCAACGGACACTAAGTGCCTTATTTAAACCATTTTCTGCATTTGTACTGTGTTTTAATTGTATCTGCTGCTTTTAAACCATAGCTGCTGAAATTTCAACTGTTTTTTTACTATTTTACTGTGTTCTGATTCTTAGTTGCACTTCTAGTTGCTGTAGGATAGGCTAGATTCAGACCTGCTGAATGTAGTTCTGGTGGTACAGAGTGAGCTCTAAATCAGGAAATCTTTTTTTGGAGAGGTCCCCCTGTTCCCTCATTGGAGGAAGGTACAGTTTGGACTGATCTAATTGAAGGTTACTGTACCAGGGCTCAGTTTTGAGCTTTAGGATTGGTTAATTTGTTTCCAAGCCCTGCATTTTCATGGGTTTGCTCTTGTTTTTAACACAGTTCAAGTGAGTTTGGTGACCTGCCTCTGCTTCACTGATCTTCCAAGACTGCTGTGTGATCAACGAACATTCTGCTCAGTAACCAGTCTAAACCTAGCATTATGGAGAGTCAGGCTGCCCTTGTTTCTTCTGCCAGCCTGGTTGATGTGGGTCTCCTGAGGCAGTGTAGCAGCTGCCTCATGTACACAGAAAACCCTCTACTACTAAATTACTCTAGTATGGGGTGCGAGTGATGGATCTACACCAAGAAGCTGGAATCCCTGCTCTGTCGTGCACCAAACAATAACACAGAAGACGTTGTCCATTCACACATCACAACTCTTACATAAAGCACACATACCACAACTCATACACAAAGCTTGAACATACCACAACTCCTACACAAAGCTTGAACTCAACACATTGACCATCATACGTGGAGCTACTCTCCAGAAATTTACCTAAACACCAGAAACCTCCTAAGCACAAGGTTGCTACACCTGACAAAGCAGTCAAGACACACAACACCACCAACTAGGCCCTTACGGAGCAACACACCCAAACCTAATTTTCTTGTTATTGGAGATTCTATAGTGAGACACACTGACATCCCGCTCACTAGGTTGGAGAAGGAGAAAGTCATGGTCAGATGTCTGGTGCCAGGATTTGTCAGATAACACGTGCACTCAACAACAAGTGCCATTATGACTCCGTCATATTTCATGTTGGTGTGAACAACTTGAGAAGTACCAAACTGGACTATATGAAGAGACATGATTGAGCATTCTGAATGTGTGTCCCAGGCAGGTATGTCCCTAGTCCTGAGCAGCATTTTTAGCCTCACCTAGAATTATGCCACAATATAAACAAAAAATGATTGACTTTAATAACTGGCTTAGTTTCTAGTGTCATTCTAAGGGTATCTAGTTTCTGTCAGCTTGGGATGACATGGTTGATAAACCTCACTACTTTGCCAGAGATAGCCTGCACCTGGCACCTCTGGGCTTTCGGCTGCTGGCTAAAAGCTCTTACCTCCCCATAGTGCCTTTTTTTAGGCAAAGTCTCAAAAACAAAACTTCTGATGTGATAATATCCAGCACAAGCAAAATAAGGGTTATGCTGCTGAATGCTAGGAGTTTAATCCAAAGGCTGCACTCTCTGGAAGCATTCCTTTCCTTGGATGATGTAGACATCCGTCTAGTCACACAAACCTGGTTCAAGGCCACAGAGAGTACCCTGGCCTTGCAAGGCTACAATGCCTTCCACAGCTTTAGACCACAAAATGAAATTGTGAGAACCAAAGGTGGTGGAGTATCTATGTACATTAAAGATGAATACTCCTCCAGACTTGTTAGACAAAATAACTCTGTGGAGCTACTCCAAGTTCAGATTACCATGGGTAAGACCCCCCTTGAAGTCATTGCTAGTTACAGGTCCCCCTCCATGAACCAAGATGTTCATGCTGCTTTACTGGAGTCAATCAAAATACATCCTAACACTCTTGTCTTGGGGGATTTTAACTATCCTACCATCAACTGGGAAACCTATATGAGCCTCAACTTACTTGCACAAAAGTTCCTTGACTTCATTAACTCAAATGTCCTGGAACAGATTGTACAAAATCTTACAAGAGATTCAAATGTACTTGACCTGGTTCTTACCAACATGAGAGACCATTGAGCTACTGTAAGTGTAGGACCCTCATTAGTAAAATCTGATCACAAGTTAGTCACTTTTGAAGTAGCAATAACTCCAGAACCCATCAGAGGTGAAGTCAGATAAAACTTCACCAAAGCCAACTATACTCTCCTAGGGGTTGGCATAAATGATTTCCAAGCCCCAGTACCCACAAATGGTCTTGGCAACAATACTGAAGTATACTCTAATGCCCTGTACCAACACTTATACAAACATATATACTTGGCTTTGCTGGATAGGACCACAGTAAGAGTCTCAAGAAAAAAAAAACAAGCCACCCTGGTGGACATCTCACATAAGTAAACTATACAACAAGCGTAAGAACTGTTAAGAATATCAAAGCGAGGTCCCAGCACTGGAAAGGTATCCTCCTAAGTCTAAATAAACAAATAAGACAACTTATAAAATCCTCTAAGTGCAACTTCAAGAAGAATTTAGCAGACACAGCTAAGGGTAACATAAGGCTTTTTTCAGCTACATCTGTTGCTTAAAAGGTAGGACCCAGACGTGTGCTGAACTAGTGACAAATGATATCTCTCACACTGATCCTGCAGAAATTGCTAACCTACTAGTAGACATGTTTGGCAAACATTTCTCCCATTTATCTCCCTCAAACACATCACTAACCATACTTTCAATAGCTCCCCCGCCCTGTATATCTAAAGAACAGGTCATCAAAGCTCTGTCTAAGGCAAAAAACACTGCCTCTGTGGGTCCTGATGGCATCCCAGGCAGCATACTAAACAAACTAAAACAGAAATTAGCAACCCTCTTAGACACCCTATTTAACCTGAATACAGGATTTAGCCCAGCTGAATGGAAAACCGTGACCATTATCCCCCTCCACAAGGGCAGCATAGCAACAGATCTAGGGAATTATAGATCCATAAGCCTTACTAGCCTCATCTGCAAGGCTGTGGGAACGTATCATCATGGACCTCATAAATAAAGATAGAGATGACCTCCAAACCCTTGATCCAACCCAGTTTGGCATTGTTAAGGGTCGATTATGCCTGATGTTCTTCATCTCACATTTCTGCAGTCATAACTTGTGGGTAGTCCGCTGTCCTCGGTCGGCCCGAATACCAAAGTATTAGGCTGGCGTCGGTCATGGGCGCTCAGCTCTGACGTCAGTGCGTCATGGTATTAAAGCGCATGACCGACGTCATATCCTCAGTCTTTTTTGCCGCATGGTCCGAAGCAGAAGCAGCGTTTGCAAGTGCCGTTCGGCGTTCTGAAATTTTCGTATTCTGAGTTTCAGACCAAAACCAAGTTGGGCTAAGTACCCCGTTGGGGGATATTTTTGTTTTTTCTTGCCTCAGTTAATTCCGGATGTCAGAAAAAGTGAATAATTGTATTTCTTGTGGGAAACAGATACCGCATAGGGATTACCACTCTCTCTGTATTCCTTGTTTGGGGCCTGAGCACGACGTAGTCGGGTGTCGCTTCTGTGCTAGATTTAATAAGCGCACCATTAAACGTAGGTTAGATTGCGCTAGGCTTGTCTTCGGTAAGCGGTGTAATTACAATATGCCGTCGGATCCTCCGACGCCCGCTACCACTAAGAAGCGCAAGGAAAAGTCGTTAAGGTCCAAGCAGGATGAGTCGTCCGTTCCGGACGCCAGTTCTTTAGAAACTACGGTGGAATCTGTAGATCCAGACGAGGTTTCAGTTGAGTCTCAGGGGGAGCCATTAATTTTGCAAGATGTGGCCTCTCAGGAGTCAGGTCAGGCTGAGGGGGCCTCTCAGGTTACGGTACTCCCCTCTTTGCCTAAGGTGGTTAGGCCTTCTCCTTCTGTCTCTAAGGTACCTTCCAAGGGCAGGCCTGGTTTGCCTTCCTCAGGTGTCAGTCCTAGTTCTGCAGGTTCTGTGCCTAAAAAACACATGCTTAAAATGGCAGAAGATTTGATTTCCTTAATCAGGGGTTCTATGCCCCCTCCAGATAAGAGGCCTAGGGTGGAGCCAGAGGTGGAAAGTTTGGAACAGGCTTCAGATTATTCAGAGTCTTCGGCTGAAGACATTCAGGATTTTCCTCCTTATTCTGATTCAGACGCAGAGGATTCCAGTCCTTCTGCTTCCCCTCCAGAGGATTTTTCTTTTTCAGAAACCCTGCATTCTATGAGGGAGCATTTTAAATGGGAAGGTCAGGATTTCTCAGATTCCCGAAAGAGGCTTAGGGAATTTTTGTTTTTACCACAACATCGGCCCTTAGCTATACCTCCTGTTTTGGATGTTGTTCAGGATGTTTTCTCTGAGGCTTCCCTCAATCCAGACTCTTTGCCTCCTGCGCCAGTTAAACCAGATAGGTATTACAGAGTGCCTGAGGCTCATAAATATCTGTATAAGAGCCCAAGGGCTGACCCAGAAACTATTAGCCAGGGACCTAAGGGTGTCAGGGCTTCTGTTGTAAAGAATCCAGTTCCTATGGATAAAGATTCTAGAGCTTTGGATAGGTGGGGTAAGAAAGTGTACACCTCTTCCACTCTAGCAATGAGGGCTTTGAATTGCCAGTTTCATATGTTGAAGTACCAGAATTTTCTCCTTACTCAGTTAAAATCTAAGGTAGATGCCTTGGCAGAGGGCATAGAGTGTAAGGAATTACAGGATTTGGTTCATGCCTCTGATCAGGTGGGTAAGCATTCTTTGCAGTGTGGTTTCGATGCTTTACAGGCTTCTTCCAGGGTGGCTGCCACTGGATCAGTTATTCGCAGGCACGCCTGGCTGAAGGATCAGAATTTGTCAGAGCATGTTAAAGCTAGAATTTTAGATGCTCCTTTACAGTCTGAAGTTTTGTTTGGTCCTCCTGTGGAGTCTGTCTTAAAGAAAATGGAAGACAAGGCTAAGTCTATGCAAACTGTTAAAGATTTTTTGCAGGTGCAGCCCCCTAAGTTTAGCAGGAATTGGCCTACTAAGGGATGGGCTTACCCTTCTTCTGATTTACAGTCTAGGGGCAGATCTAGGCGTGGTAGGGGCAGAGCTCAGAGTTCTTTCAGGCCTAGAACGTGGAGTTCCCCTGCACAATCTACAGGTGAGGGCAGGGGCCAGTCCTTTCGCAAACAGGCCCAATGACCTGCATCTTCAGCTGCCAGATCCCTCCTGTCTGGCAGCACCTTTGGGAGGAAAGTTGGCTCTCTTCAAGCAAAATTGGTTTTTAGTCACCCAGGACAAATGGGTGTTGGACATTATAGACCGAGGCTACAAGTTTTATTTCCACACATTGCCTCCCTTCAAGGGCATGCCAGACGTTCCTCCTCAGCAAAGGGTAGAGGCTCACAAACAGATTTCTTTACTTCTTCAAATGGGGCTATACAGCAGGTCCCTCTGTCAGAAGTGGGCCTAGGATTTTATTCTCGCCTGTTTCTTGTACCAAAGAAAGGAAACACTTGGAGGCCAATTTTGGATTTATCTATCCTCAACACATACCTGGACATTCCAAAATTCAAAATGTTGACGTTGCAACAACTTCTGCCTCTGTTGGGCAAAGATCACTGGATGGTAACTCTGGATCTCAAAGAGGCTTATCTTCATGTTCCTATCAGGCCCAGTTGCAGGAGATACCTGCGTTTTCGGGCTGGGACTTTACATTATCAGTTCTCTGCATTGCCCTTTGGCTTATCTACTGCGCCCAGGGTGTTCACAAAGGTTCTGGCTCGGTGATAGCCTTCTTAAGGTTAAGAGGGATACAAATTTATCCTTATTTGGACGATTGCCTGATTCTTGCTCAAGACAAAAACAAGCTTCTTCACCATCTACAGTATGTTATGGCAGTGTTAAGGTGCCTAGGGTATTCTGTGAAGCGAAACAAAGTCCAGTCTAGTACCCTCTCAGGAAATGTGCTTTCTGGGTGTGAGACTGAATACAGCTTCCCAGATGGCCTTTTTGACCCTGGACAAACAAAGAAAACTTACACTTTACTTCCAACAATTGTCTCTACGGTCCAGGCTGACTGCAAGGACAGTCCTTCAAGCCTTGGGGTTCATGGCATCTTGTATTCTGGTGCTTCCCAATGCCAAACTGCATATGAGGAAGCTACAATGGTATCTCAAAATGTATGGGCCTTAACACTGCCACGATCTGGACACTGTCATTCCGATAATACCTTGCATTCAAAAGGAATTTTTGTGGTGGGCTCAGGAATGTCACCTAAACAAGGGACTCTCTGTGACCCGACCAAAGGCGAGTCAGATCTTAATGACAGATGCCTCGGACAAGGCTTGGGGAGCTCACCTCAATGGAAAATGGGTTCAAGACACGTGGCCTGCCAGACTTCAACATTTACATATTAACTTGAAGGAGATGTTAGCAGTCCAATTTGCATTGATGGCTTTCAAGGATCTACTTCACCCAGGACAAGTGTTGATTCAAACAGACAACACAACTGTCATGTGGTACATCAACAAGCAAGGGGGAACCCATTCGTACCCTCTTTGCAGGCAAGCTATGGTTTTGTGGGAGACTGCTCTCAGTTTGCACCTCACTCTTCAGGCAAGGTTTCTGCCAGGAGCACAGAACTCCTTAGCAGATGTTTTGAGCAGACAGATGGTGGATCCCCACGAGTGGAAATTGGATCCTCATGTATTTCGACAGTTGACAGTGATATGGGGACTCCAGACATAGATCTGTTCGCTTCTCCACTAAATTTCCAGTTGCCAAAGTTTTGCACAAAGATGTTTCATCCAACAGCTTGGAAAGTGGATGCTCTATCATTCAGTTGGAGCAATCTTCACGTCTATGCCTTTCCTCCTCTGCCTCTCCTTCCCAAGGTGCTCTTGAAGGTCAGACAAGACAAGCCCTCCATGATTCTAATAGCTCCAGATTGGCCTCGACAGCACTGGTACCCTCTGCTGAGGAGTTTAGTAAGGGAACCTCCTTGGCCTTTGCCTTCAATTCCACACCTTTTGTCTCAGGCAGGCAATCATTTCCTCAATGTCAGGATTCAGTCCCTGCATCTAACAGCCTGGCATATTCTGTTCTAGAACCTGGAGGGTCGCAGCTTCCTCAACAAGTTTTGAATGTTATTTTGGAGGCCAGAAGGCCTAGTACAAGGAAAGTTTATGCAGATAAATGGAGGAGATTTTTTATTTGGAGCAAAGCAAAGAGCTTTGATGTTTCCAGGCCTGATTTGAGTGTTTCTCTTCAATATCATACGGAATTATTAGACAAGGGTTTGTCTTTCTCCTCTGTAAAAGTTCATGCTGCAGCCATTTCTGCTCACTATGACTGTGACCCACCATTATTCTCTCATCCTTTGTTTAAGCAATTCCTTAGAGGGGCAAAGAACATAAGACCCCCGCGTAGAGCTCCTACTCCTTCCTGGGATCTCAATTTTGTGTTGGAAAAACTTACTTTACCTCCTTTTGAACCTGCAGCTACGTCTGAGTTAAAGTTTTTGTCTTGGAAGACTGCCTTTTTGTTGGCCATTACGTCTGCTAGAAGGGTATCTGAATTACAGGCTCTAATGGCAGTTGAACCCTTCCTGATTTTTCATAAGGACAGGGTATCTCTGCGTACTAACCCTACTTTTATGCCTAAAGTGGTTTCAAATGTGGCCTTGAACCAATCTATTCATTTGCCTACTTTTTATGCTGATCCCCAAAATAAAGGGGAGAAAATTTTGCACACTTTGGATATTCACAGGCAGTTGCGTTATTATTTGAGCAGGACTAAAAGGTTCAGACAGTCTCAACAGTTGTTTGTTTCTTTTGCTTTGGCCTCTCAGGGGAAACCTGTTTCAAAACAAACTATTTCTAAGTGGATTGGCCATTGTATTACTTTTTGTTATTCTCATCATGGTAAGGAGATTCCGGCTGGAATCAGACCTCATTCCACTAGGGCTACTGCCACTTCTACTGCTTTTTAAGGGGTGTAGCTACTAAAGATATTTTGGAGGCAGCTACTTGGAGTTCAGTGCACACTTTTTCTAAACATTACCATCTCCCTCTTTATTCCAAATCTAGGGCTGGATTTGCCACTGCAGTCTTACAGGGCATGTTAGCAGCTCCCAATGCTTTATGATTTTGCCAGCCTCCCTTTACCTTTGCTTTGGGATTCTACCCACAAGTTATGACTGCAACAATGTGAGATGAAGAACATAGTACAGTTTTGTACCTACCATAAATGTAGATGTTCGAAGATCCACATTGCTGCAGTCCAATTTACCCTCCCTCCTTCCCCTCTGTAGTTTGGAGTGGTTGTTTGGTTTGGGTGGTAGAGTTTGTTTGTACATGGGTTTTGGAGGTTTTTGCTATTTTTGGCTGTGGCCTTTCTTTTTAGGGCCTTCTGACATCTGGGGCAAGAAAAGACTGAGGATATGACGTCGGTCATGCGCTTTAATACCATGACGCACTGACATCAGAGCTGAGCGCCCATGACCGACGCCAGCCTAATACTTTGGTATTCGGGCCGACCGAGGACAGCGGACTACCCACAAGTTATGACTGCAGCAATGTGGATCTCCGAACATCTACATTTATGGTAGGTACAAAACTGTACTTTATACCTAGTAGACTTCTTTGAAAATGTGACCAGGGCCATAGATGAGGGCAAATCTGTGCACACTGCATATCTGGCAAAGGTCTTTGACACAAATCCCCCATTCAGGCATTATTGACAAACTCACCCACCTAAATGTCAACTCCTTTGTTGTTAGGTGGGTCACAGATTGGCTCACTAAGCGTACACATGCTATCAAAGTGGGTGATTCCACCTCAGCCAGCAGAGCTCTCACCAGTGAGGTACCACAAGGGTCAGTACTGAGCCTCCTTTTGTTTGGTATTTAGTTCTCTGAAGGTCAGGCCAAAACAAAGGGACTGTAGCTGACCAAATTTGCTGACGACTGCAAACTTGCTGCGATTTTTGACTCCCCAAATGATGTTGGTGTACTCCCAAGAGGGGCGTACACAGATGGATTGTTGCCAAAGCCACGGACTCAAACTAAATGCAAAAAACTGCATCATCATCTTCAGTAAAAGCATTGTCCTTACTAACTATCAAATAAACAACAGTACCATAAGTACGAATACTGTAGTGAGGGATTTGGGCGCACAAGTAGACTGTGACCTAAACTTTGACCACCATGTGTCCACTGTAGTAAGAAAGGCATTCTACATTGCACATTTGATTAGCAAAGGCATAGCCTCAAGAGCAAAAGAAGTTATAAGCCCCCCATACTCCTCCCTTATCAGGCCTATAATTGAATATAATGCCCCCTTTGGTATGTACAGCATACCAGGCACCTACAGCAACTGTTGAGACTCCAGAGAATTTTAACCAAAAAGATGCAGGGTCTTCAGCACATGTCTTACATAGACAGACTGGAGTCTTTGTCACTGTACTCAGTAGCATATATCCTGCTTAGGGGAAACGTGTGCCTGGCTTACAGAGCAATCTCTGACCCCAACCTGATAAATTTGCTGCAAATCCGCAAGTCAAATGGGAGAAGAATACCCACTCCAGTGATCTAAATCTAGTCTGCAATTTAAATATGACATGCTAGATAGACAAATTCATCTCACAGAGGTTGCCACTTCTCTGGAATAGGCTACAAATTCATGTTAAACAGAGCATTTCTATAACTCTGTTTAAAAGGAGCCTAGATGAATGAATGGGAAACCGCAAATTCTTGCCGGGAATAGCTCCCAAATCCTTCTTGGACATGGGCAGTCATTATTAATACTAATCGTAGGCATTCTTTTTCTCCTGAAATATAACGGATGTAATAGGATAGGATTAAAACAACCCCTGGGTCAGTAGCCTTGTAACCTCCGTCTCATTTCTTCCCACAGTTCAGATACAGTTATCCCTTTCTGCCCTCCCAGAGGCAAACATGAGGGAAATTCACATTCAACTCCTCCATACATTAAAAAAACTATCACTCAGCAATTCCACGCTGAAATGGTTCCAATCCTACCTGTCCAATAGGCAACAGGCTGTTCTATGGCAGGACAAATTATCTACATGCCTACCTGTTACACTTGGAGTTCCCCAAGGATCTATTCTTGGCCCTCTTCTCTTCACCATCTTTGTTAATGACCTGCCCACAATCACCCCCCATGCCACATGCATTCAATATGCAGATGATTCAACTATCATCAGCACTGCCTCCAACTTGGCAGGCCTCACTGCTTCAACCCAAGACACCTGTAACCTAATAGAAAAATGGTTCTCAAGTCGACAACTAGTTCTCAACCCCAACAAAACAAAACTACTTACTTTCTCACCCACTAACAAGACTCTTCCCCCCACCTTCTCTATTACATCCTCCAATGGAATCACTATATCACCAGAAGCTCACACAAAGCTATTAGGTGTTACCATTGATAACTCCCTTAAATTTGACACCCATTTCAATCTTACCATCAAAACCGTCAATAAAAAGCTTGGCTCTCTCTATAAAGTAAAACACTTTCTCACTCCTCACGCTAAAATTACAATTGCCAGCACACATCTACTATCAACTCTTTTCTATGCCTCCCTCTCTTTACAAACCTAAACAAGACAACCCTTAACAAACTTGCTTCTTGTTACAATCACATAGCTAGATTTGCCACAAATTCCACCTTTAGAACGCACCACTGCACTAACTTGAAGCAACTAGGGTGGTTAGAGTTTTCCAGCCAACTCCATTTCAACCAACTCAAACGGCTCACCAGATACTGTATCACCCAGAGAAAACACCAGCTCTGAAAACATCATTCACCCCTATATTAACCTGCAATCTTTACGCTCCTCCAATAAGATCTTAGCTCAAACTACCAAAGCCAATAATTCTGCTGGGGATTCTCTATTCTCAAACTTTGTAGGTAAAATGTGGAACTCCCTACCGACCATGCTCACCTCAGAACCCTCACTCCTACAATTCAAAAAAAAGCTTAAACCCCATCTCAATACTCTCTGGCAATGTCCCTGTTCCAAACCTGATTAACCACTATCATTTACCCTTCTCTTACCTCACTATCCTTAACCGCTTTTTAACAAGGCGCCTCGCCTTTGTAACTGACCTATGGTTTTTTTTATATGCTGCTGCTGTTTTTTTTCCCCAAGATGTGATGTATCTTTATATTGTATTTAGAACTCAACTATCTTCCTTTTTTTGCATTAACAATGTTCATATGTCTGTTATGTACTTGGAGCTTTTCTCCCCGGGCCTCCGCTGAAAATGGACATGTATCCAGTCTGACTCTCCCGGTTAACAAATGTAAAATAAATAAATTTTCTAGGTTTAAAGTAACCTGCAGAGGAACTAGGCATAGTACTTACCAGTGAACCTATGATTTGTCATTTTCTCAGCAGTTCATGCTGTGGTTGAAGTGAACATGGTGATTGACTTACTATGCCATTTCCTCAGATCTAATCCTTGCCGCCTCCCAGTGGACAAGAAGGGTGCACTTTTTGACTTTCAGGGCTCTGAATATGCAGTAAACATAATGAATTAGTCCCTCACATTTGTGTAACATCCACCTCTCACTCAGTGCTTGGCCGTTGCCATAGTCCCAGTGAGCTTGCTGGAGCTCTCTGCTGAGGTGTCAGAAGTCCAGTTAAGCTGACAGAAATCCTTCCACATCAGGTGAAAGAAGTTCTCCATTTGGATAGAGAAGTACCCAGTGTAGCCCCTGCCACTTAGTCTGCATGTGGCCTTCACCTCTGTCTGGCACATGTATAATCTGAGCCTCCATTATTCCATGGTCATGATATACTCTTGAGCTCCTCCTGCCTACTGCATCCTTGTGGAAAATAGGATTTTGTGGCCTAAACTAGCTGTTCATGCAGTTCCTTAAAGGAGTGCTACATTTCTGGCAACCTTTGAAACCCCCCCTACCCATAGAATTTGAACTTTGCAGCTGACACACTTGCCCATCCGTCATTTGAAACAAGTGGTTTGGCATCATTACAGTGAGTATCTTGGAAAATGTTTTTGGTCTTCATTACCTCTGCTTGCATGATCTCAAACCTACTGACCATCCTATGTAGGAAGAGTTTTTTTTTTTTAAATAAGAAACATATCTATTAAATTATCAAAATTTAGTTCGAAACATTATGCATCATGTAATTTAAGTCATTCTCACATATGTAGTGAATATTTTGTGTTTCCTAAGATCAGATGTTCTTTAGGACCAATGTATGTTTCCTTATGAAAGTGGTTTCTTTATTGTCCTCAGCCTGTCCAACCATCTTCCTGTACTCCTCATTTTTTCACCAAAATAGAAGCTAGAGGAGGGGTGAGCAGGGAAGAGAGAGAGAGAGAGAGAGAGAGAAAGATTCACATTTGATAAGGTCCACCAATTTTGGTGTCAAGCCACTGAATGTCTTTTAACTGAATGCCATCCACTGGGGAAGAAATAGCCAAATTATTTGCGTGTAAATATATATACATCAACTCCAAGGTCACACAACAGTGGGAAAAGTGCAGCCCCATAGTTTGGCAAAAGTTGTTTCTGTCCATTGTATCTTGAACGAACACCATTCAGCTAACAGCCATGTTGTATCTTGACATGTTCCCATTCTGATTTAAATTTAACTGAGTGCAGATGTTTAGAAGGACAGTTTGTCTCCTTTGCTCTGAGGGTGGAAGGTTATGAGATTACCAAGCTAAGTGGATTGTCAATTTTATTATCCCACCACTGCTAGAAAGTACTGGTATGAGTGACCACTCTGAAAAGTGATTGCTTTCGAGTGATTTCTTCAGAAATGTCTCCTTTGCAGACATCTATGCAGTGGCCGTATAGTCATTGGCCACAACTTTATCCAGCCTTAGTCTGCTGACAGGGTCACTGGGATTTGGGCCTTCTTTGATACTTCTGTACTTAGACTTGTTCTACTCTACCTTTGGCCTTTTGTCTGTCCTCACTTTCCTTTTATCCTGGTGGAGTTACTGCTTGGAATTCACTTCAGTCTTAGAACCACTGAGGTGGTTTCCCTGTGTTATTATAACATATATATTTATGTTGTATCAGTTGACCTACAAAGGAAACCCTCTTTGGTGAGCCCAACATTCACTCCTGCCATCCACCTGTACTTGGTCAGACCACTCCCTACAGACATAGCTGTTTGAGTTCTATGTAAGTCACAGAGACGTTATTATTTGTTGTTTGAACCCAGCTGATGTCCATACCTGGTAAGGTGTCTGCAAAATATCCCAACTAACAGCTAAACCAAAAAGTAAAAAGGTGACACAGACAAATCAGTTGGTAAAAACTACAAGAAAAACCTAGCTGAGCTAGAGTTTTGACTATGCGATACCTTAAACTTCCTGTAATAGAGATCCATGAAATATATGCATATAATAATTTACTAATTGGTTTGTGTGTGTAACCTTTTTACTTTTTGGTTTAATTGTTAGTTGAGATATTTTACGTACACATTAATGGTTATGGACATCAGCTGGGTTTAAAGACCCTGTGTTTCTAGAGTATAGCCAAACAATCCATTTATACAGTGTTGACAAGGTCATAAGGCTGAAACTTGCATGTCCAGAGCTAGTGGTATTTGGCTTTGTTAGCCTGAATCTATCTATAAAGACTTTTAAAAAGGAAAAAGTCATGGACATTCAGAAGCCATATAGCTGAAACACTTGATGTCCTTAATGGGTCATTTCCATATATCCCATGGGCCTTTATTACAGGAGGTTTAAGATATCACACTGCGAAAACTCTAGCTTGGCTAGGTTTTTCTTGTACTGCATTTAATTTTTCAGGAACTTTCTTGAACTTGGATTAGTTCCACAAAATAGGTAGCAAGGACATCTTTTCTGATTATGTTTTTCCCTCTGAAGATTTTTATTCTTACTATCCTGCCCCATAGCTCAGAGAGTTCAGAGTGATAAATTCCTTATTGTGCCCCACAATCTCTGTTCAGCTAGCTGTAAGAGTACTTGAGGGACCTGGAGGGGGTGGGTAGGAGTGAGCAGCCAATTCTGGCTTGCCTGTCTTGGGGGGGTGGGGGTCAGACTGAGCTTGGTCAGGAGGTTATGCATATGCAAAAACAAGAATACATCTTCTCAAGGCAACAATTTAGGAGCTTACAAGGCTGCTGCTGCAGGATGGTGGTAGATTCCCAGCAGCAGTATGATGCTGCAACAGCATCCTCAGTCTCATTCTCAGCCCCAGACATGGGTTTGGTTATGCCTGAGGAAAGCTAAAGCGGGTCTGGTAGACCTAGTGAATTAGGACAAGAGCTTGAGGTAGTCAACCCATCTGCGGGGAGAAGTAAAAAAAATGTTTTCATTTTTACTGATTGTAGTTTCCAGTCCTTTCTCTTTTACTTACATCTATTTATTTGAAGGTTAATAATACTGAGCAGATATTTTACTTAGATGTGTGTGTGTGA
The DNA here is from genome assembly GCF_019279795.1 of Protopterus annectens. NCBI lineage: Eukaryota > Metazoa > Chordata > Ceratodontiformes > Protopteridae > Protopterus > Protopterus annectens. Next base: position 90,728,008 of record NC_056732.1, on the reverse strand, counting down.
GGTAGTGCGCATACCCTGAAAACACATATATTTCTGAACATACATACACACATGTATGCATAATAATGATTCAAATATACATATTTGCATAAGCATAAATAAGCACTCACACACATAGGTATATATTTATGTTTTAGGAATATTTTAGGAATAGCACATTTCAGGCATCAGCAATCAGGGTTTTACCCACAGCTGCTGTGGTTTGATTATAAAGACAACTGAGTACAGAAGCAATGTGTTATTCTATACCAGGTGAAAAACTGATGCACAATACAAGTGGACATGCACAGCATTAATGCAGGAATAACATGATTCATAAACAGTTGTACCATGCTTCATGGCTAGCAAGAGACATTCATTGCAGTTATTGAAGTGAACAAGCAGAAATGAGACCACTGTGCTTACCTGGGAGCTCCGCTTATGATTTTCCAGTTGTACCCTCACAGATGTCTGGTGGAGAAACATTGGTTTATGTTGTCACTGTCAGCTATATAGAGCTGTTGTTGGCACTACTGCTAATGTAGCACAGCAGCACCTTAACTAATGCAATACATATGAGTACTGGTATGCAGGACTTGGTAATGCATGCAGCATGGTTTTAAAAGTTTCTGTATTATGTTGCTAATTCCAGAGTAGTTGACCTAACAGCAGCTGTACACACTATGTACTGCCATCTCTGTACTGAACACTGTGCAGCTGTGCTCATAAATGCAAGTCTTTGTGAGCAGACAGGCTCCATACTTTGTGGCGTGCACAGTACCACAGTGCATTGCACCCTCAGCATGACACTGTAACCCCAGTGCTCCCAGTATGCTTTTCCTGATCTCCCCTGCTGTGCAGTCTCATCCTGCACAAATACCCGCCATGCACACACATGTGCAACTTATTGTGTTTTGCATTGTAATCCTACATTTTACATATAGCAGTATTGTACAGATAAGTTGAGTTATGAGAATTGGACCAGTATAGTTCTGGGTTTGATTCTGTCCATTATTACTTGCACATTTTGCAACTCTAAGCAGAAGTTTACCTAGGAGTTGATACCATCGACATCCTTGAAAAGAGACGTGTGTGTGTGTGTGTGTGTGTGTGTGTGTGTGTGTGTGTGTGTGTGTGTGTGTGTGTGTGTGTGTGTGTGTGTGTGTGTGTCTATGTTGAGTCTTTCGGCTTTTCCTGGTTAGGGGTCGCCACAGCGAAACTCCGGTCCGCTAATGATTGGTAGTTGATTTTTATGTGCCAAGTTACCAGTCCTGATGCACAACCTACAACGAAGGTACGCCCATTCACGCATGTCTGAAAACTCATTTCACTGAATCACATTTCAATGAATGTAAGTACTACTTTTGGGCAAGTAAAACGTATATGCCTTTTTCCTCACTGTAGTGTGATCCTGGAGTTAGTATATATAGTTAGGGGGGGTGTAGGGGGCACAGCCTCCCACATTGTGGGGGGTGTGGTGGGCATAGCCCCCCACCTACTTGGCTTTTATATTTATGAATCTCATTTCACTGAAAGCTAGCAACATAAAACTAAAAGTAGGTGGGGGGCTATGCCCCCAACACCACCTAACTATATATACTAACTCTAGGATCGCACTACAGTGGGAAAAGGGAATATACATTTTATTTGCCTAACAGTACTTGCATTCAGTGAAATTAGTTTTCAGTGATTTGAGCTTTCAGTGATTTGGTGCGAGTGCTTTGAAATTCAGTGAAATGAGTTTTCAGTGAATCAAAATAGACCTATATATATATATATGTATATATATATATATATATATATATATATATATATATATACATATATATACATGCACACAAAGATAACACGTCCTGTTCTACTCATGTAATAGGGGCACAACCTGCAGTGCTGTGTACCCTTATAATACTATACATCCCCCTGCCTGAGCATAGCTGGCATTGTACTGTGACAGGCACAGCCTGTTGTTGTGCCCTCTTACAGTTTGTACATTTTCCCCCCTCCTGGACACCTCCACTGCTTTTATTCACTGTAAGGTGCACAATAGTACTATACTCTGCACTTTACATGCTGTACTCCCCTCAGATGTATGTACTTTTGTCACTGAGTGCACTGTAGAAATGGACAACTTACTAAGCTACTGGTCATTGTGCCTTTCATTTCATTCTTAATACACTGAACAAATAAAGATAGATGCATGACACCTTTTTGTGAATTCCATGCAGCGCAGTGTTGAAGTAAAAGCCACTGTTACATTTTATGCAATGTATAGAGGGCACGTGTGCATAATGCTTTCAAGCTTGTCTGCCTCCTAGCTTGGATTAATAATAATATTATTTATTTATTTTTTGTTATTTTAGCAGAACACATAGTATTGGTACAGGTTTGAGAACTTGTATTCATAAGATTTTTTCCCCTATATAACATAGACTGTATTTTACATTAGGCAAGTCGATATGCAGCAAATGTTGAGCGGTTGCACCCTCAAGTACACCAGTTTCTAAAAGAAGGTTACTTGACAGAAGAAGTCATTCTCGACCACATTCCCAAATTGCTGAACTGTTTAAGAGACTGCAATGTTGCAATTCGATGGTTGTTACTCCACACTGCTGAAACAGGTAAAGACCTATCCGCTTGCTGATAGTGAATTTTTTTGCACTAATCTTCTTTAATCCATAAATGAACTGTCGTCATTCTGTTGTGAGTAAGCATTAAAATTTCAGTATAGATGAGACAACATCACATTACCTGTAATTAGATACTGTGGTCTTGGTAACATAGGTGTACTATAAATTTCATTTGGCTTCTTGTCTGTTAATACTTTTTCAGGCATTTCCTACATTTATGCTTACATCAGCTTTGATCACTGATGAAAAGGTAAAGAAAAGTGTAATTTAACAAATATATATATATCTGCAACAATCCTAAATCAGCAGAAATTATCATCCTTGCTTTAGAAACATTCTTTCCTGAAGAATTTTTAAAGTCCATCAGTAATTGTAGAAGTTGCAAGTACTCAATAGCCAACTTAACCACAAAGTTGTATTCCACTTTGTGTCACCGCCGGATCAGAATATCACAAAGTATCACAAAGTGCGGATTACCAAAGCAGGACTGAAAGTAAAAAACAAATAATGTATACCTACATCTTGGAATTTTGGGTAAATCGCTTCAAATAAATTTTTCTTGTAAGCTCTTGTGCAGAAAGACAAACTGGTTGGATGGGTGTATTTCAGTCTTTTGAACGCTGATGGCTGCCACTTGAATTACCAAAGAATAATATTCGGGGCTGAAAAATTCTGAAATCTATAATATTTCCTCTATAATCCTGTTCAAAATATGAAGGGGACAAGATGTTCATAAGAAAAAGTTTCTGTAGGGAATATAGTTCAGTGACATGTGATAAAGCCGATTTCAAGGCAACTAGTCTTCATAGTAAGGTAAAGATGCTACCAACATGCCCTTCAGGTATTCATAGTGTAAAGATGCAGCAGTTTTCCAGCATTTCAGTTTGATGTTCTTGTATATTGTTTTTGGAGATTGTCATTGTTTTTTCTTAAGTTTAAAACATTTGAAAAAGACAAGTTATACAGTTAAACCGTTGAAAATACCTTCAGAATTGGAATTGGTGTGTATGAAATGTGGAAAATGTAGCTCCTGTACAGTTGTGTAGCAGAGAACTCAAGAGATGCTGTATAGAATTTCACATTACAGTTATGTAACTCTGTTGGAGTTAAGTAACACAGAATCCCTTGAGACATTCATTCAGTGGCAGTGCATATAAAATAAACATGTCTGACTAGAAGTCAGCCATGTTATTTGTCCTCCATTAGTTCTCAGCATTCATTTACTAAAGGAACATTTTTATGTCTGGTAGCTAGACTAAATATTTGTCAGCTATTTGATGTAAGTTGGTGAAATCACTTCCCACTTTCATGTAGTCTTTGTGGTAGGAAACGGTATTTAATGGTTGAATGGCAGAAATGAATACTTAAACTTTTAGTAGTGTGCTCCATCTGTTGTAAGAGATTAAGTTCATAAAAAATATATATGTAATAAACTTTTTCAGTAGCTTTCTTGACTTCTACTACTGAAGTACAAAGTTTGAGTTTTAAATGTAGTTTATCATGTTAGAACTACTTGTACGTGCTTCATGAAATGCCAGGATATTAAGAGGAATCTGACCTTTGTGACTAGCTGGATTGTTCCCTGTCCTCATAAGAGGCAGTCACTGATGCAGCTAGCAGAGAACCAACTAGTATAGCAGTATAATGACCATTTCATTCATACTGTTATACCTTCTTTCTCATACTGTTATCTTAAGATGATTGTTTTCCCCCCAGAACAGTACCTTGTATAGGGCTTGTGAAATTACATATTTTTTGTCTGGCTTGCTTCTCTGTTCCTCTGCTTTATTCAGATTTTTGTAACATTTCCGGAACATCTCCAGTACCTCTGTAGGATGTCTGGTTATTTTTTTCTTGTAGGATCCCTAGGTTTGGCTACAACTCTTTATATTTTCTGTTGTCTGTGTCGCTGTGCTAAACATCTTTGTGTTGTTTCATCATTGTTAGTAAATTGTTATATATTGTCCAAGTTCTCCCATATGATCTTTGAGCTCTCTGCAGTTAGCACTTCTGCAAGATTACCCTTCTTACTATCTATATCCATAGTTAAGAGAATCCAGTTTTTTGATTTTTGTATTCTGTTTAGACCAAACTTTGTCACTCCCTATAAATGTCTCGTATTACTACTTTCCCATATCTCTTTCTGCCTTATTTTTACCTTAATTTTAAAATCCATTTTTGTTTTATCCCACTTAGCAGTTACGCCTTCTGAAGTAATTTATATCTTCCCTAATAACTCTTGGATTGTACCTACCACCCTTTCTTAAATTCCTTTCTTTTTAACAGGTAAATGGGTCATGACCCTGCATCTTTATCTTGTTTTTTATTGACTAGTGATCTGATATAGTTATTGGATGTGTCTCAAAGATTTAATTACATACATGTGCTCCTGTGAAATTTGCTGTATGTATTTAATTCAGCCCAGTTATTGTATCTTGGGAAAATATGTACACTCACTATGTGAGTTTTTGCTACTGAGGCCACATGCTGCATATTCACATGTATTTCTTCAGAAATCTACCTACTCTTGGTATATTTTCCCATTTAGGTTCCCCCAGTGCATCCTTTTTGTTGCAAACCAGGTTCCAGTCGCAAATACATAATCCTGCTGAAAGCTCCTCATTTCTTTCAAAATTTGTCTTAATGGCAGTTTTAAGTGGAATGTAAAAACACAGGGTCTGTATTACAAGACGAAAGAGCAGAACCGCGAACACCTAAAGAACAAAAAAAACTGAACCTTGAAGTGCTGTTTGTCAGATCGCGGTACAATGAAGATTGAAATATTTGCCCTTTCCTCGCTGTAGTGCGATCTCTGAGTTGGAATATCTGTTTAGCAGGAGGTGGGGGGAGGAGGTGCAGCCCCCCCACAATAGCAAGTTTGAGGTTCCGTTTCGCTCTTTAGGCATTCACGGTTTTAATTTTTCAGTCTTTTAATATAGACCCAAAAACACATGCCAGCATAATCTAAACTAAACTTTGACACCTTGCAGCTATAAATCTGCCACTCTCCTTTTTTTCTGTTGCTGACTGTCTTACTGTTTTGTTTGTTTGTGTGATTATTTATTTTACATTTTGTTAACCATGTTGGTTCACTGATCCAAGGCCATTTTCAGACATGACCCCAGGCCATTATGGCATCAAGTAACAAAAATTATAGAACTAACACAAATGAGACAGTAACGTTATAGAATAATATATGTAACAATGGGCATTATGTATAACAAAGGGTGTTATGTACAATTCAGCCTATGTAGTAGTCACTCCAAGAACTTGCCCACCACTATGTACAAACAGCAAAAGAAAATGTGTGAGTTCCTAGCTGTGCAGGAACATGACTGTCTTTTAACCACAAGGCAATTTCTACATGTATTGTTTGCTAGGAAGTCTTATTTTAATGATTAGGTGAGAGGTGCAGAAATTATTACCCAGTGTTATTAAAACAGTGATGCTGCATATTTTCAATACCATGCTTTTTTATGTCTTTCAGAATTCGATCAGTGAAGATATTTTTCTGATTTCTTGTGAAATTTCATTTGAGTGTGTTGGAAATAGTGTGACAAAAGCATTTTTGGCTGTGACTGAAGTGAAGGAATTTGCTAATGCGTAGGTAGTAGGCATCATTTAATAGTTTGAATACATTTAGATTAGCTGATTGTGAGATAGTGGTGTCCGCATAGTGGGCTGAGGTGTATAGGCCTAATTTGTTCTCGATCTTTTGGATTGAGTATAAGTTCTGAATGGACTTAAGGCTAATAAGAGGAAGTGAAAATTCTAATATAGCTAATAGAAACCTGGTAGCTATCATATTTCTTGCTTCTTTTGTAAGGAAACAGGATTAGGAAATCCTGTTGGCTACCTTGAGTTGGGCTAGGACCCCTTGACTGTACATTTCTGCATGTTGGGATTAAGAAACAAACCAAGACAATGTTGCTGTAAAGCCACAGAGAGTAATTTATCTTCATTGTTGATTATATGACAAAACACAGAGCAGGCAAATCTCTTAGGATTGCAGATGTCATTACACTGGATTTTTAGAGTGCAAAATGAGTTTGTTATCCATAAAATAATTTCAGATTCACTTGAAGTCCTCCTATGTGGCAGAGTTGTTGTCCTTTTCATATTTAACAAATCCAGTGATTTCTCCTTTGCGTAAAGGAGTTTAAATTTGGAATGATACATAGGGAATTATTCATGAATAGTGAAAACAGATGGCCTAATGCAGATCCTTGTGGTACACCTATGAGAGGCATACCACTAATTTTGAATGCCCTGTTTTTTAAGTAATTTACAAATCATGTACACACTTCACAATTAAATATACAGCTTTTTAATTTGGTTATCTGAATGTTGTGATCAACATATTCAGATGCTGTTTTAAAATCAATAGATAAGGCTTGTGTTCACTTTTTTCACCATTATTTGTTGTATCATTGGTAAGTGAGAAAATGCAGCAGTGTTGCTGTATTTGGGCTTAAGTCCATACTGGATATCAGAGAGGCTGTCATATTGAGTGATGGATTTTAAACTTTGCCCTTATACGATTTCTTCCAAGAAAAGCAAATGGGTTCAACGTTAACAAGTGGCTGTTGGCTTTTTCAGTAAAACACATAAGAGATGCTAGCCTGAAGAGTTTTGGAATAGATTTGGTGGTAAATTTTGGACTGAAGATGTGTGTCAGCGGTACAGCTAATAATTCTTTTCCTAGGTGTAGTAGTTAGGGGTGAATTATATATAAACTACTATTTAGATTACAGTGGCATTTTGCTTAGGTGCTCCTTGATCTAGACAGTAAGTACTATTATTCCCCTTTTCACTTAACCTTGATATTCTGCTGAATATCTGTCCTGAAGTCCTTGCTTTGTCAAATTCACATGCTTCTTGTGATCCAAATATGTTCGTAGATGCATAGTAGGCTAATTGCCCCGAAGGGCCATTTTAAGCTTAGCCAATAACTCAAGGTTAGAATCAAACTCTGTAATGTGCATATATAATGTGAAAACCTTAACCATTATGCCAAAGCTAACCTCGCTGTAATACTTACACTTGTGCCTTACACATTTTAATATAGGTCAGTATTCTTTGCTTTTGTCTATAGCTGTTAGACTGTTCGCATTCCAAGTTAATGTTGTCAAAGTAGCCATTCTGATAAAAAAAGTTCTACTTTGTCATATTATACATGAGAACTCTTTTGAAAAAATAAATAAATATATACATATTTAGATAGATTGAAAAATGTGTGTGTGTGTGTATGTGTATATATATATATATATATATATATATATACCCACTTATGTGTGTGTGTGTGTGTGTGTGTGTGTGTGTTTCCGTCTTGCAGCCTGGTCTTGTATGTAGTTGCTTCCTTTCATCTTTTAACTCATGTCTCATTTAAATACACTTTCTGCTTTAGTAAAAACACTCATGAAAAACAAAATAAAAAAGCTCCCCATCCCCTTTTGTCACACACAAAACATGTACAACTATGTATACCTTCCAAAAGGAAGTATATCCCAAATAAAACCCTTTGTCCCAAATTGATGGTTGAACCCACAGGTATTGCCTGTACTAAAATTAAGGTGAATCATACCAGTGCATTTGTTAAAACCAGTGTTCCCACCTACAGGTACTGCCCCAGATGTAAAAAAACAACTTACATGCTTTCGGTAAACTTTAACTTTTGTTCTTAAGTACACTGGTTAATCTTTAAATTGTGCACTTGTTATATTTATGACATTTCAAGTAGTAAGGCTACAGTGGGAGCAACTGTTTGTAAACTATTCACTTCCCACTGTTTCAAGCTTCATTTCTTAATGTATTTTTTTTTATTTTCACTGGCCTGCTTTATGTGTCTGTTTAAGTGGAAATTTCATTGTACCTCATGGATTTCACTCAAAACACATTGTTCAGACCTCTCATGATTAATTGTTTGCACCTGCAGGCTGCATGTTTCCAGTCTAGGTACTAGTGGAGAACCTCTGGTCATTAATAGCATTTTTCATGTTTTTATTATTTTTTTATTTTGTGTAAGTTAAAAAAATTGTCTATTACTCAAACAAAGAATAATAAACCAAATGGTCACCTATATAAAACAGGAGATGTAATTGCATTTTAATTTGATAGGTATATATAATATAATCAGTACATATTTACATTCCCCTCCCCAGCAGCAAGCAGTTACAATGTTATATTAATTTAACTTGCTTCCTTCTGCCTTTCTTCTCTTGTTACAACACAGAGCCTGCGTACTACTTTAACAGTAATTTAACATACCAGCATGTACAACTGTCACTTATAAAACTCCTCATCTTATTTGAAGTACCTGTGACTGCATACTCTCCTGAACTACTTTCAAAAAACATGCAGGCAGTTTACATCAGGAAACTCTTATAGAAATATTACTAAGAAAATAAACTGTTTCACTTGCAAATACGTTTTAGTCCATTCAATGTACTTTAAACACAAGAGAAGAACCAAATCTCAAAAATTGTTGTTCTCCATAAAACTTTTTTTGTAGAGGGGTCAAACTCCCTTGCACCCCACCCCCCAAACTTATGTACACCAACTTGAATCTCACACCTGGATTTCAACATTCCATTTATCAGGATAAACATACTTATGTTTTGCCTGGAATACAGTAAATATGGTCTTCCTACATTTTAGTATTTTTCCCTTCTGCCATAATTTGATCAGGAACATCTCTTTCCATTGGTATGATTGTATATTTGCAAATATATTTCTTGGTTGCTTTTTAACGACCACATTTGGAGCAGATATATGATGTACCCTCTCAACTAACAGATCTTACTGGCTCCCTGTTAAAATGTCGGCAGTCAGAATGCCGAGTGCAGATAAGCTGAAAAAAAGACATAAATACAGGAGAAGAGTAAATCTCAAAAAAAAATCCCTCTTGTCCTTAAAAGTTCTTTTTGCAGGGGGAGGCTTCCTTCCTGTAACCCCATACCCCCCTGAGTTTATATATATCAACTCCTAGATTGCCATACATCAGAGAGGTGGGAATATTCTGAGAAATGGCCTCTTGGACTTTGGTATAAATAAGTCCAATCTTTTGGCCATTTAGTCTCTGTATTTCTGGACTTGCTGTAGCAGGTCCCAGTATTTCAAATGGTTACTGATCTTACTGTGTGTCACCTGTTCAGTTGCTTATTTGTACTTTTGCAACACTAATACTGTTCAATTCTTCCATTTTTGGTATGGCAAAAAATTGGTTTTCTTCATGTTGTGTCTTCTAACCCTACTGTTTGTTTAGAAATATTTCCTCTTGGGATGCCTCATGTTCATCCTGTCCTTCCATTACTTTATTCTCTGATTTCTGCAGTTTCATCAGTTCCTCGAATGCCTACTTAAAGCTTGTTTTTCCATCCTTTTTTCATTTGACTTTAAAATAAGTGGAACACTGGAAAAAATACATAAACACCTCTGTGTGCATTTAATTTATATTTCTGTCCAAGTTCTTTGAAGCAATCTCCTGTACTAAAGCTGGGACTGTGACTGTTTTTACTGAACAGCTCTTAATTTTTTTTGCCAACTTTTTCTTTTTTTCTAGTTGATTTTGTTACCCTTTCCAAATGTCTTCTTTGTTGACATCCAGGTATTGTAATTACTAGCCAATAAACAAATTTTACAAAAAGTTTCTCCGTTTTCACACTGGGAGGGCTGTAGTCAGCCTTTTTCTTAGTCAGCAGCCATTTTGGAAGTCCCTGTGTATTTCCACTTTTAACAAGAATGTGAAAAAAATTCAAAATACAGTAGAAGTACTGAGCAGGGTAAGTTATAAGCTTGCATCCTATAAATAACAGGTCTATATTAGAAGATCGAATGTTTAGGTGATCGAACACCTAAACATCGATCTTATAATATCGAAAGCAAAAAAAGGTGAATGGCCTATTTAACGCAGGTAAAAATTTCCCTTGGCCGTTTGCTGGATTTTGCCCTTTCCATACTGTTGAGCGATCTCGGTCTTGGTATGTTTAGTAAGGGGGGGTGTGGGGGGATGTAACTTGTTTTTTTTTTTTTACTGGCCAATGTGCGTGTTTCCCTGGGGGGGGGGGTCGATATTCTTAGGTTCGATATTAGATTGATCACCTAAACATTCGATCTTCTAACATAGATCCTATATAACAATAGTACATAACAAAAACATGATAAAAGTCATAAATGATAAAAATAGAAAAAAATATCATTCCACCTCAGTGAAATATTAAGCCACCTTTCACCATAAAAGTGTCACCCTAGTTCCAACTTTGTTCCAGCACTTGAGCTTTTTCAGCAGGACAATGTTTCTGTAAAAATATCCCAAATCATCGCTGCTGTTAGTGTCTCATTCCCTGTTAATGTACAAGTTGTGTATTTATGGGTGATGGCCTAAATTTCTCAAAGCAAGGCTGCTTCTGCAGTTTGCTCTAAATAGCTTCAAAGATAATGAAATTCCTCCAGATTATAAAAGCAAACTTAAAACTTCTTCCTAATAAACTTGCAATTGATGACATAGCAACAAGATAGGCAGCTTTTCACATAAGGTGCTGGGTGCACATTTCCAGTAGTGGTCACACTGACTTAAGAACATTTTGTAATGATACTGTGATATATAAAATGAAATTACCTGTCAGGGAAAAAGTCATAATTGCATTTATGAAAATTTGCACAGATGTGTCATCATATGATCCCAGCCTAGACCCATCAGGTCTTCACCCCCCCCGACACTGGTTACTCTTTCACAAAAACAGGAAAGTAATGGATTCCTTATTTTTTCAAGGCCATATGAGTACTTGAAATTCATTGTTTGACATCTAGTGCACTGCTTTCAGATACCCATCTCGGTTATTGAAGCTCTAAGAAATTGTGCCTCTTTCTCAAAGGATTTCTACACTAAAGAGTGCCTTGGGGAATCCATTTCTGTTTAAACAGGCTGTGTTCAACACATATTAAACATAGAGCCAAACCAGTCTATCAGATACCTTCTCAACACCCTTGCTTAATACAGCCAGCAATGAATTAACAGGTTACTGTTACTAACTCCATTCCTTCTTACAAAGATGAGAAAAAGTAATGGATAAGTTGGGGAAGAAAATCTATTTCTTGAGTACTTTTAGCTTTCAGGATTTTGAACTGCCAAGTAGGCATATTAAAGTTTTAGCTTGTGTCTTTTTAAAATATGCAGAGGTTGTTATCCTTCCTTGTTCTGAAGTAAAACATTCATTAAATGCTTCTGTGTTAGCTGTTGCTTAGGTGACTAAGCATATTTTGAAGTGTGGTTATGATGATGCTGACTGTTCCTCTAGTTGCCACATTTGCATCATTTTTAATGAGATTTACTTGGCTCCATTCTCAGTCTTCATGACTGTGGTAGTCTCCCTTTTATTTGGCCCTTTTGCAGCGGAGGTGCTTAATAAGGGTCTGAAAGGGGGAGACTGATTCTAGGAGTGACTGATTTTTTTCAACCCTTCCCTCATTTAGCAGACCAACTAATAGCTTTCTCTCCTGCTCAGCCTTCTTTGCCAGTTAACAGTTTAAGAAACATACAGTAGATGGGGTTTTGAAAAAAATGGAAAGTATGTTCAAAAATTAAAGGAAAAGCATCCAAAAATCAAGGACATCATCCACCTGTTCAGGCTGCACATCCCCCAACCCTGGCAACCTTTCTGTGTCACAAAGACTTTGTTTTTGTTATCAGATATTTTCAGATGGTTAGGGTCTGAATATAATCCAAATGTAATATTATTGTCAGTGGTGGTCCCTTCCCCATTCTCAGGGGATGCCTTCCTGCCCAGAGAACCAGCTTTGTCTCTCTTTCTCAAATTCTGCATGGAATTAGTGTCTGTCAATCTTGTAGGCAAAGTTTTTTTATTGAAGGATATTTTTAGTTCCCCAAAAGAATGATCCTGTAGACCAGTATCAATCTTTGTTTTCTAAACAGGTTTGTCAAGATTCCAAAGTTCAAGATGATGTCACTTCAAAATCTTGCACTCTGATTTCACAAGTAGCTGTCATGGTAAAGCTGAATCTGAAGGATGCTTATCACATTCCTATTGCCAACCATTTCAGACATTTCTTATGATTTGCTGCATCTGACTTCCATTATCAGTTCAATTTTCTACCATTTGGACTCTTCACTGCACCAGGGGTATTTTTATTGAAGGATATTTTTAGTTCCCCAAAAGAATGATCCTGTAGACCAGTATCAATCTTTGTTTTCTAAACAGGTTTGTCAAGATTCCAAAGTTCAAGATGATGTCACTTCAAAATCTTGCACTCTGATTTCACAAGTAGCTGTCATGGTAAAGCTGAATCTGAAGGATGCTTATCACATTCCTATTGCCAACCATTTCAGACATTTCTTATGATTTGCTGCATCTGACTTCCATTATCAGTTCAATTTTCTACCATTTGGACTCTTCACTGCACCAGGGGTATTTTCTAAATGCTTAACTCCAGTTATTACTTATTGCGGACTTCAGGGCCTTCATATTTGTCCATATGTGGACAATTGTCTTATTTCCAGCTGCCAGAAGTCTCTAGGAACTGTTCAGGAATTTCTATAGAAATCTTTTCTCATCCCAGTTTACAGTTTTCCTGAATTCCTCTAGCCCAAGCCAAGCATGTGCAAGGAAGTTCCTAAGGAGTGTAGGGTACATGATATCTATGATAATCATGTTGCCCTTTGCCAGAGTGCACACGAGAGAAATACAGTGGTACCTTGTATGTATCAGGATTCATTCATCATCTTAACCACTTGGCTTTTCAGTTCTGTGATTTGTAAAGGGGGAGGTTGAATGGTTGGTAGACCAGATAGGTTACAATCCAGATCTTCCATTTTCCCTTCCGATACCCCTCTAGTCAGTCATTCACGGTGCTTCAGATATGGCCTGGGGAGTGGTTTCAAAAAGGTTAAAATTGCAAGTTCGGTGGGATCCTGCAGACAGACAGAAGCACATCAGTGTCATGGAGATGTTGACTGTTATGAGTGTTTTAAAGGCCTTGAAGCATCTCTGGTCCCCAGGACCTCTGCAAGTGTACACAAATAACACCACAGTGACTGGTTCTTAAACGGATTTTACCCTTCTTTCTAGACTGGCTGTGATAGCCTGGGAAGTGGCTTTTCATTCTTTATGCATTCCTTCGGAGGATATCTTTATTACAGACAAGGTCAGCAGGACTAGGGTAGACCTCCTTCCATGTAAACTTCATCCTTGGATCTTCCAAGAATGGATCCAGTTGTGGAGAACACCTCAAATAGAGCTGTTTGCTTCCTTTCAGAACAGACAACTAAAGAAATTCTGCTCCAGGGTTCCCTGCAGTCAATTGCAAGACCAATGCTTTCTCATTCCCATGGATAGGAATATTTCTGTATGCCTTGCTACGCTTTCACCTAATTACCAGGGTTCTTCTAAAGATCAGTAGGTACTCTCCAAAAATGGTGGTAATGACTTGTCTTCTGGGAAAAGCAACAGTGGCCCTTCCTTCTTTACAATCTGGCCAAGGGCAATATCCACAAGCTTCTCCACATACTGGTATTACTCTCACGGGATGGGGGGGCTGATGATAATCCCCAGTCTGGAATTTCTTCACCTAACTTCCTGGATAATAGAATTTTGTTACTTTTTAGGCAACTTTTTTGTAGAATGTGCAGCAAATACTAAAAAAGGTGAGAAAACCTGCTTAACAGGAAATTATATATGTGTAAGTAGAAAATACTTTTTTAGTTGATGCCACTCGAAAAACTAGGACCCCTTAAAGGCATGATTGCCTCTGGTTCTTAATTATTTGTGTGAATTACTGTCCAGTGGCTTGTCGTACTCTTCTGTCAAAGTACATTTAGCAGCCATTTCTGCTTATCTGTCCTTGAGTCCCCCCTTTCTAACAATGCTTAACATATTGTACACCATAGCTAGCTAAGAGGTTTGGTACTTTGTCTCCTATCTGCCATCGTGATATTAAGCATATCTCTAGAGTATTGATGCCTAAAGAGAAGAACCACCACATATTTCATGCTGCAAGTTCAGCATAGACAGGCTGAAATGTATTAGAGACCCCTTTCACTGCATCATGAGATCCACATTCTGAAGCAACGGGATTGTTTCTTCATAGCCAGTGGAATCAGGTGGGAAAAAACAGTACTGCCTTGGCTAGATAGGGTCAGTGTTAATTTTGGTCTCACTTCCCTTCTTTTCTGTTTTGTGCTGGGGAACATGGAAGAGGGTAAGGAAAGCATACAGACACAAACCTCTCCAGTCCAGGGAAAATGTGTGCACTGCCCAGGCTTTTCTGTGTATGCTGTGGAGCAGAATTTGTTTAGTATGTTGTTTGGAGAAGCAAAATATCTGTATCTGATCCACCCAGTCTGTCCACTAGTGGCACTGAGTCTTTCATGTAGAGCATCCATTTGTATGGGTCTGCTGAGGTCCTGTTCAGTGGCCTGTGATGGAGTGTTCTCCTAATGGTGTGTATGTAGCTGTCAGTAAGAATTTGAATTTAGGTTCATAGGTAGGTACTAGGCTATCTGCCCGAGGGCATTTATAAGCCTAGCCAGAGTGTGTCGGCTTTCGCCACCCCATTGATTAATTAACTGAACCTCTGTCAAGCAGAGCCAATGAAGTGATCCCAGGGATGTATTTTCTGTTACCCATCCACTCGTCAAGGTTTCTCTTGAAGAGTGTTAGTAGGGGCTCTGCCTAATGTAGATAGGAATTTTGTTCCAAAGCATGGGGAGTCTCTGTGACAGGAATCTATCCCTCCAGCATGTTCTATTTATTGTTGTGGTGAGGTTTAGCTCACTAGAGTCCATGACTCGCAGTGACTTGGATTTCTTTAGGTGGAGCCTGTCCATCAATTCTGAGTTGGACATGGCTTTGTAAGTCAGGCAGAGATCACCACTGAGTACAGCCGGACTTTTTTCAGTCGGTCTGCATAGGACATATGTTTGAGGCCAGTAATCCTCTTGGTGAGGTACTTTTGTGGTCTTTCCAGCTGTTGCAAGTGTCTTGAGAGGTACATCCCAAATGGGGCACTTTTACTCTATGATGGATCTGATGAGTGACGAATAGAGGGGCACTATAACCTCTTTATTTCTAGATGCGAACCCTTTAGTAATTAGAGGGGCCACATAGAAGGATTTCCTAACTACTTTGGCAATATGATTGTCAAAGGAGAGATTACTATTTACCTGGGTTCCCAGATCTCTTATTACCTCTTCTGTATTAAGGGGGCTGCCACCTATGTGGTAATTCGTGGGTGTTTTGTTTTTCCCAAATGGGATGACTATGCATTTTTTGGCATTTAGTTTGAGGCCATGACTTTGACACCAGGTGTCCGTCTCAGTAAGGCTCTTTTGGAGGATGTCCGTGTCAGCCGGAGAGACAATTATGGCTCCCAGTTTGCAGTCATCGGCAAACTCGGTTAGCCATAGTCCTCCTGTGTTTGCCTGTACGTCTGAGAAGTATATGCTGAACAGTAGAGGTCCCAGGACCAAGCCTTGCGGGACACCACTTGTGACTGGTTTAGTGTCGGAGCTGGAGCCTGCTATTCTTACTGCGTGAGTTCTGTCTGTAAGCCAGTTGGCAACCCATCTTGTGACATAGGGGTTTATGTTCAGGCTGGTGAGTTTTTCTATAATACCTGAGTGAGGAATGGTGTTGAACGCCTTGGCAAGGTCAAGGTAGGCTGTGTGAACCACCTTTCCCTCGTCTATGGCCTTGGTAACTATCTCAAAGAAGTCATCCAAGTTTAGTAGGCATGATCTGCCCTTAACAAAGCCAAACTGGGTCGGGTCAAGTATTTTGAGGTTCCCAATGGCTTTGTTAAAGAGTTCCATGATGATGCGCTCCATAGCCTTGCAGACCAGGCTAGTCAGGCTTATGGGGCAATAGTTACCAGGGACAGTTGTGGCCCCTCCTTTGTGGAGCGGAATAACCATTGCTGTGTGCCATTTTGGGGGCACGTAGCCTGTGGAGAGGCTGAGGTTGAACAGCGTGTTTAGGTGGGGGGTTAGTTTGTTTTGTAGTTCTTGCAAGACGTATCCTGGGACACTATCTGGCCCCATTGACGCTGTGTTTTTTGGCTTTTAAAAGGGCTGTTTTCACGTGTGTGTCTGTGATCTCCATGACACTACACTTTTCTGGTATTGTTGTGGGCCCTTTTGGAGGTGAGAGGAGGGTGAAGTTTGCACTGAATCTATCTGCCAGGATGTTGGCAATATCAGTAGGTTCAGTATATTTTGTGCTATTTTGCACTAGCTCAGAGCATATCTGTGAGTTGCCCCTTAGATTCTTGACATAGCTAAAGAAGGCTTTGTGGTTACCTTTCAAATCCTTGGCTGTTTTTCTTTCAAAGTTAACCTTGGATGATTTTATGAGGGACCTTAGTTTCTTACTGATGCTGATCAGGGATGTCTTTCCTTCTTGGGATTTGCCTTTTTTCTGAACTAGTTTCCTCCTTTTATTGTATAACCTGTTTATGGCAGGGGTCCATCAGACTGGTTTCCTTCTCTTAGGGGAGTGAGTCTTGGTTTTGCTAGGGATGGCACGATCCATGCATCCTTGTAGGTGCTCAGAATGCATTTGTAAAGGATTCTGCATATTGGGCAGCATTATCTTTTAGCGTGGGGGCTGTGAAACTTACCACCTCTGTCTTAAGTAAGGTGAAGTTTGCTTTAGAAAAGTTTTTCAATGTGGTTTTCTTGGTTGGGGGTGGTGGTGGGGTGTGGACATCCAGAGTGATTAGTTTATGGTCTGATCTAACCAGTGACTTGTTGACCTCCAGTGCAGAACACCTGTCGCTCATGTTGGTGATGACCAGATCCAATATGTTTTCTTCTCTGGTAGGGGAGTTTACCAGCTGATCCAGGGCATTTGAGTTGATAAATTCCAGGAAGCGATGAGCCTGGGAGATTGTAATCAAGTAGTTTTCCCAGGTAATGGTAGGGTAATTGAAATCGCCCAATATCAGGGTGTTCGGTAGGGCCTTCATGTTTTCCAGTGTCTCCAGAAAGGTAGAGTGGTGGTCCTGGGTCATGGAAGGTGATCTGTAGCAGGCCACAATTTGCATTGCAGATTTGCCCGATGTTAGTTGCACATGGATGATCTCAGAGGTATCATGCTGCGCCACCAACCTGGAGGTGTAGATATCCTTGATGAATATGGATACACCCCCCTCCTTTTGTGCTTCGGTCCGTGTTCTGTGGCCGAAATGTGTGGTATGAGTTGTAGCCCGGTAGTGCTGGAGTACTCTCTGGAGCCTTGAACCAGGTTTCAGTTACTGCACAGATGTTGACGTTCTCCATACTGAGGAGTGCTTCGAGCACATGCATTTTGAGATTTAAACTTCTGGCGTTGAGTAGCATAACCCTCATTTTTTTATTTGTGCTGTTTATGGAGGTGGGTTTGACTTTTGAGCCTTGCCTAAAAAAGGTGCTATGGGGGCAGCAAGAGCCTTGGCCAGTATTCGAAAGCCTAGAGGCGACAGGTGCAAGCCGTATCTTGCGAAGCAATGCGGCTTGTCGAGCAAGTCGTCCCAGGCTGACAGACACTGGATCCCCTTTGATTGACACCAGCAGCTTAACCAATTGTTGAAATTGATAATTTTTTCTTTATACTGAGGTATCATTCTTGGTGAAGGCAGGATGCTACTCAGGGTCAGGGTCATACCTGCCTGGGCTACATGATCAGAGAGCTCTTCCATGTCTCTTTTCATGTAGTCCAGGGAGGTACGTCTCAGGTAATTTACACCAACATGAACAATGACAGAGTCATATTTGTATCTGGAGTGACCTGAGTGCTTGTGTTATGTGGCAGATTCTGGCTTCCGACAGGCAGCTAACAGTAACGTTCTCCTTGTCCAGCCTAGTGAGTAGGACATCAGTGTGCCTGACTATAGAGTCACCAATTACTAGTGTGTTAGGTTCACCGATTACTAGTGTGTTAGGTATGTTATTTCGCCTTAAGGGCTGTGATTGTGCAGCACATTGATTTTGTGTTTTATGTGTTGTCTGGTTTTTGACGGGAGATGCAGGTTTTTTGGGTGTCTGCTTTGGAGCTCTCAGATGCTTTTGCAGGTTTTTATTTAGAGCTTCCGAGTATGATTTAGTGCATGTATGTGTATTTTTTGCCAGTGCTGGTTTAGTAGGTCTTTGTGAGGCTGGAGGTGTGGTGCAAGTGTTCACCTTCTCCTCATGACTGTCTTTTCCAGTCTTGGGTGGAGAGACCTTAGCCTCCAGTTTGGCTGTATAATTGCATCTCTCGCATATGTTAGTGTTTTGTGGTAGGAGGAGAGGGTTAACTGTGTACATGAGGCAGTTGTAACATTGCCTCAGGATACCCAGGTTCACCGGCTGATCTGCAGAGTACACCTGACGTTGCCCTTTGATCATGCCTGAATAGTAGGGTGAGCTGCTTAGTCGCTTGGTTGGTGAGGGTTGGATAAAGAGCCTTGTCCTGTTGGGCAGTCAAGTGTCTGGGTATATTACTGCTTGCTATTAGGTCTGAGCAAGTGCTGGACTGTAGGATGCTTTTTGAGTGCTTAGGTTGAGAGACTAGTTTCAAGGGAAAAACTGAAGAGGAGACTTAGTGGTGCCGGGAATAATTTAACCGTAGCGAACAGGTGCTGCCTGGTGCGCAAAACCATGCAAACGCGGTTTTTAAACTACTAACTTCTGAATTTAGTAAGATTGGGTGCCTCACTGTTTGTTGATGTTTCCCATTACCGTGGTGTTGTCCTCATCCACCTTCAAGATTACAGATATCAAAACTATTCTGAATGCCTGGTTATCATATTGAACTGCAAACATTTATTTCAGGTTTGTGTAGTTTGCATTCCTCAGCTTCTGGGTACCCTGTACTCTCAGCCGCAAGGTATTTGCCAGAGTATGCCCCTTAGGTCTGATCTGAGGCATCTGTAAAGAGGAAGACACACCCACAAAATGTAGCTAGCAAGTACGACTGGTTCAAGGCAACCGCACAACTTCAAAAAGTAAAACAAAAAATAAAGCCGGCACCAAGGGACTCCATACTGAAAAAATATTTATTCCATCTTCCAATTCCACATATACAGACCGGTTTCGGCAAAAAGCCTTCTTCAGTGGTCTGTAAAGAGGGTCTGATTTGGGGTGGTGTGCCTGAAAAGCATACCCTTGTTGATACTGATTTGATGGATCCCCGTAACTGTTCCTCTTTGAAATAGAGTAAAGTAGGTATTATGGTCTGTAAGGGCTATGGTTGATGGGTCCTATAGGTTTCTCAGATACCACTGCAGTTCTTATGTGTAGCTTGGTCATGGGGCACCCTGAATATGGTGGAAGCCAATGTGACCCAGTAAGCAAAGGAGCTGTTGGGCAATCCAGTGGTGCTCTGCTATGTTGACTTTGAAAAGTTTTGTCAAGGTTGCCATTTCTTTCAAAGAAGGCCTTGAATAGAGTCATGTCCAGAAGTTCACCAACAAAGGTAACATTGGCTGGGGTTCAAGTCAAGTGAGACTTTGTCCTTCAAAGAGCATTTTTTTTTCCAGAGGAGCACTTAACTGGACATTTGACATCTACAGATAGGTTCTGAGTCCTCGGCCAAGAGTGCATTTTAATTACTTACCTTGTAGCAGCAATTGCTCTAGATGATGCATCCACAAAATTATACCTACATTTAATAGCATGTTTTTCTACTTGCAGGACAGTCTGAACTTGATGGGCCAGGGCAGTTGTCCTGTTCTTATCCTTCACTCCCCCTTAGCCATCCAACAGTTGTTTCAAGGCATGCTATTGAAACTTAAGCATGTGGATCTGGCTGTTGAGGGCCCTGAAATTCAGTGTTTCAGAGGCTCATACTTTTTTCCCATAGCTATTAAGTAACTAATATTGCTTGTCACCAGGTAGTACATTATGACCTGGAGTTAGTTTAGCTGGATTTGTGTAAAGGAACTTGTTTGGAAACTGCACTCTGTAGATTCATTCGTTTCCTGGATCAGGGTCTCTGGATTCTGGTTCTAAGGTATTTGCTTCAAAAAGATCCAGGAGGGCTTCTTGAACTGGAGGAATGGCAACAGAGTTAGGTGAGTCAGGAGCCAGGAGTTCCATATATCTTGTGGTGAGCAGAGACCTCATGAGCTTGCCGTAGAAGATGATCACTCCTGAAAGAGATTTGGATTCTGCTACTGAAGGTGTGTCCAGAAGTGCATGACCCTGTCTTCCCACCAGTGCTAAGGTAGCAGGCCTAAGCCTCATCATTCTTGTTACACCTTGACAGCTGCAGCAGACACCTGAGCCTGTAATGTTAACTCCGATCACCTGGTCTTTGGCAGGGCTTTAGCCCTCTGTACCATCAGAGTTGCCATTTTTCTGAAATGATGTTTAAAAGTATCTGTTTTGTGAAAGTCCTTGCAGCTAAGTATCCATTTGCCATCAGAAATTTAACTGTGCAACCAAGGTTCATCATCGACTTGATACAGTGTAATGAAGCCATAACTTTGTAAGCACTTATACTACACAATCATCAGCATACTAGTGTCTGCTTTCATTCATTTTATCAGGTATCAGATGTTAATATTTTAGGTAAAAACATAAACTGTTTCATAGTATTTGAGCATTTAGAAATGTAATCAGTAACCTAATTCTTGCTGTATAGAGATGTAGTTAAGAAATTAGTTTTGATTGTGCAGAAGCAGAATACATATATTTGTAAAAACATTATACCAGTAATATTTATATGTGTACTGCAACTCAAATAAACTAAAACTTGGTATACCGTCTATATATATATATATATATATATATATATATATATATATAAACACTTTATTTTGCTAGCTAGCTTCATAGAAATATCTTAAAAGTTTCATCACTTTGCTGTAACAGGAAAGAGCTTTTGACTTCATAACAGACTTAGTAAGGTGATTTGATTTTAAAGATAAAATGTAAAGTTGCAGGGTGTTTCATATTATGTTTGTGGATGTACAGAAGGGAACATGTTTGGCGTGGTCTTGTCTTATCCGTTTTATCTCTTTTGAATCCTGAAAAACAGATGTTGAAGTTATTCCATTTAAAATATAACTGACATTTGTCTGGTTTTAGTATGGTGTAGGCATTTTGATAGTCCAGAAATTTCACAAAAATGGAATGAAAATGTAAATTTATTGCAGGTTTGAATGACAGCAGACACTCTGGGGATAATTTATAAAGGTTACCACAAGATGTACACCTTGAGGTGGTAACCTTTTCAAATTCAGGGACAGCCCTAACACATTGCTCTTGCATGGAGATGTGTAGCACTGCATCAAGCTGTCTTCACAGCCGTCCATGTTGTATGTTACTGAGGCATTTTGAGGGAAAGACGTGTATGGTCATTAACCATGCCCCCCCCCCCCCAGCACTGCCTTCAGCAAGTCATTCCAGTGTCGAGTTATTCATGAAATTACTCAGCCAGGTAGATTAATACAGCCACTCGTACTACACTGCAGGAGTAAATACTGCCAGAAGGCCATGTTCATCCATCACAGTAAAGGAAAGTGCTGAGGAGTTTATTGACCAGGAAAGGTTGTTAGGAGGTATGTACGTGAGTGTATAGGAGGGGCTTTTGTGTGTATGTGTCTGTCTGGGAGATAGTGGTAGGGGAGTTGTGAGTGTGTTTTGTAGGTCTGTGCATGTGTGTATGAATGGGTGAGATGGCAGTGAGAGTGGGAGTTCTATAGGGTGGGTAGGGGACTATGTATGTGTGATATGGGGTGGCTGTCACATCTCCACACACCCCTTATCCAACAAGCATAATCTACAGCACCAGGTGCGTGGACCACTAGCCACCAGGGATAAATATCACAGGGATGTCGGAACCACTACCCTCCTGGGATTACTACATAAGATTCTTGCCATACTGCACTGCTAATGGTATGGGGATTGAGGAGGTGGGGTGAACAGTATGTACCAGGGAGACTATTCTCATGCCATAATGGCATTTCAAACAGTACACGAATTAGTGGCTGGGACACTAGACACCAGGGAGACTACTGTCATGCCATAATGGCATTCCAACAGTATGGGAATTGGGGGGTTAGAAGGACATTAAACACCAGGGAAGCTCTCTTGTACATTAAAAAATTATGAAGAATTTTCCTTTTTAAAAACTGGCTACTGTTGAGATCCAAAATGAAATTATAATGTGTGTCCACCTCCCATGAGTATTCTAATTGCCCACAAGTCTACCCAAATGTTGTTGTGCTTTGACCCTTCTCAGAAAGATAGTGCAGTTGCATGTTAAGGTGCTTCTGTTTGAAGCAAGGCCATTGTAGCTGTAAGGCTACCTGCTTTCCAACCTCTAGCAGTATTGTATGTAGTTTCATTATAGTTTATTACATAGTTAAATTTCTGCATTATTATAATATTCTCTCATACTGTGGATAATAATTTATTACATTCACAATTTCCTGTGAGGGTGGGAAAGGACACAAAGGCTCCAAGTACTGCTGGCCATATATGAATGCCTCTACGAGTGCCGGTTGCACCAGACAAGGTTTAATAGAATGCTGGTGCAAGAGCAGAGTAGGCCTTCATAAGAATTGGTGCAGAACAGATGAAAACTCTGTCCAAGAAAGAAGATAATATAACTCAAATGTTAGGATTTACCATTACATTTACCTCTTACTGAAGCAGGTTTGTCTAATAAGTAATGTTGTAATAGAGCTAATAAGATGTTAATCGTGTTTCACTGTTGCAGTCATGACTGTAGGGTTCTCCCCTGCCGGCAGGCAGTCCTCGGTCGGCCAGAATCCCAAAGTCTGGGTCTGACGTCGGCTGTTCAGCCATGCCCCCTGACGTCAGAGCTCCAGGAGTACAAAGCTGACAGCCGACGCCATGTTCTCCAGTCTTTCTTGCCATGCGATGATAGCAGTTCGCAAGTGCCTGTCAGCTGACTCCTGACAATCTTTTCTGAACAAACTTCAGTCCGAAGATTTTCTTCTCCTACTCAAAGCTAAGTACCCTGTTGGGGAAACTTTTTTATTGCTCCAGTCCGATGTCAGAAAAAGTTAACTATTGTATTTCATGTGGGAAGCAAATACCTCATAAGGATTTTCATTCTTACTGTATTCCTTGCTTAGGCCCTGGCCACGACATAGCTAGTTGTCGGTTTTGTGCTAGATTCAATCAACGTACAATTAAATGAAGGTACGATTTTGCATTTCATTACTTCGGTAGGCGTTTTAATTACAAAATGTCGTCGGATACGGTTCCGGCTACCGGAGTTCACAAACGACGCAAGGACAAAGACAGGCCTCCGAGGTCCAAATCTGACGATATCGTACAAGCAGAGCCAGCTTCATGTTCGGCTGTCGTCAGTGAGGCGCTTTTGCAGCCCCTGTCGTCGGCCATTTCGGAACCAATGGCCGAAACGGACTCCCACGAGGAGCCAACTAGGCCTTTGAATATTTCTGTTGCAGGACCTTCGGACAATGCTCCTTCGGATGGGTCCGGAGCCGCTGTGCAGGTACCGGCTTCCGAAGGGGTTTTCAGGCCTACTCAGCTTCTAATAAAGGCAAAGCCAAAGACAAAGGCAAAGACTCCTACTAAATCAAAGACTGCAACACAGGCCTCTTCTGATCCGGCTCTCAAGTCACAGAAACAGTTACTTAAGATGGCGGAGGACTTACTTACTATGATCAGGGGTTCACGTCCCCCTCCAGATAAAAGGCCAAGGCAGGAAGTTTATTTTGATTCCTCTGATCAGGCTTCTGTTTCTTCAGTTTCTTCTTCTGACCAGGAATATTCTTTCCCTCCATATGAGGATTCTGATGCTGAGGAGTCCATACCTTCAGCTTCTCCCCCTGAGGATTTCTCTTTTGGGGAAACTTTGCATGAAATGAGGGAACATTTCCACTGGGAAGGACAGGAGTATTCGGAATCTAAGAAAAGACTAAGGGATTTTCTTCTTCTTCCCCAACATAGACCCCTGGCTATTCCTCCTATTTTGGATATTGTGGATGATGCTTTTTCGGAGGCTAACTTAACCCCTGACTCTTTTCCTCCAGCTCCTGTTAAGCCTGACAGATATTACAGGGTTCCTGATTCCCACCAGTTTTTATACAAGAACCCTTCTGCTGACCCTGAAACTATTTCTCAGGGTCCTAAGGGAGTTAAGGCTGCTTCTGCTAAAAACCCCATTCCCACTGAGAAGGATTCCAGATCTTTAGAAAGATGGGGCAAAAAAAAAAAAAATGTACACTTCTGCTACTTTATCTATTAGGGCTTTAAACTGTCAGTTTCATATGCTGAAATACCAGCAATTTCTCCTGTCTGTTTTAAAACAAAAGCTAACTTCCATTTCCGCTTGTGCAGATGATAAGGAATTACATGACTTAATGCATGCCACTGAACAAGTTGGGAAGCATGGTTTACACTGTGGATTCGATGCCTTGGAGGCTTCTTGTAGGGCTGCTGGCTCGGGCACAGTAATTAGAAGGCATGCATGGTTAAAGGAACAAAATTTGCCAGATCAATTAAAAGCTAAATTATTGGATGCTCCTGTTCAGCATAATGTTTTGTTTGGATCTAAAGCTGAAGAGGTGATTAAAAAAATGGAGGACAAGGCAAAATCCATGCAAACAGTTAAAGATTTCTTACAAGTACAGCCACCCAGATTTAGTAGGAATTGGCCTACAACAAATTGGTCCTTTCCCACTTCAGACAGGCCTCAGAGGGGTAGATACAGACGCTCACGAGGAAGGCCTCAAACACAAGCCTCTTATAGACCAAGACAGTGGACTGCTTCCACCCCTAGGGGAGGAGAGGACAGGTCGCAAGCTCATAGGAAACAGACTCAATGACTCCCTCTCTTGGGCTGCAGGAACTTCTTGCCTGGAAGCCCCTCTCGGAGGAAAACTTTCTCTTTTTCACCTAAATTGGACTCATATAACCCAAGACAAGTGGGTTCTGGATGCGGTTTCATGAGGTTACAAATTCCATTTTCATACCCTACCAAGGCCAAGCGGATGGCCAGATCTTCCAAAACATCAATGGACAGAGGCCTTAAACCAGGTGGAAGCTCTTTTGGCTATGAAAGCCATAGAACTAGTTCCACTTTCAGAGATGGGACAAGGCTTTTACTCAAGGCTCTTTCTAGTCCCCAGGAAGCAAAATTCATGGAGACCCATTCTGGATCTGTCAGTCTTGAACACCTTTCTAGAGATACTAAAATTTAAGATGCTAACTCTACAGCAGCTACTTCCAATGCTGACCAAAAATGCATGGATGGTAACTTTGGATTTAAAGGAGGCATATTTACACATTCCCATCAGGCAGGAACTCAGAAAATACCTCCAGTTCAAGGCCGGATCGAGGCACTTTCAATTCTCTGCGCTGCCCTTTGGATTGTCTCCTGCGCCCAGGGTCTTCACCAAATGCCTGGCTCCAGTAGTAGCTTATTGCAGACTCAAGGGAATTCAAATTTACCGTTATCTGGACGACTGTCTTATTCAGGCAGACAGCAAGGAGGTTTTACTCCAGCATCTACAGTTTGTTCAGAATCTTCTCAAATTCCTGGGATTCACTGTAAACATAAAAAAGTCAAATTTGACACCCTCACAACAGATAATTTTTCTGGGCGCTTCTGTAAACACAACAACCCAGATGGCATTTCTGACACACGAAAAACAGTTACAGCTGGCTTCAACTTTCAAAACCTTGGCAACTTTAACTCAGCTATCTGCAAGGAGATTCCTGCAGGCTTTGGGTTACATGGCCTCCTGCATCCTTCTCGTACCATATGCGAGACTACATATGAGGAAAATACAGTGGTACCTAAAAAGCGTATGGTCGCAGCATTGCTACAGTTTAGACATACTGGTCTCCGTCCTGCCTTGTCTTCAAAAGGAATTCCTTTGGTGGTCCAAGGCATGTACTCTAAACAAAGGAAAACCCTTCTGTCTGCCTCCGGCCACTCAGATACTAACCACGGATGCCTCAGATTATGCATGGGGAGCCCATTTTCAGGGCAACTGTCTGCAGGGCCTTTGGACAAAGGATCAAAAGCACCTGCATATCAATTTAAAGGAAATTGTAGCCGTTCAGAACGCTCTATTGGCCTTCAGGAATCTTCTACAACCAGGACAACTACTGATACGGACAGACAACACCACAGTTATGTGGTACATAAACAAGCAAGGGGGATCTCATTCCTACCCCCTTTGCAGACTAGCCATGGATGTATGGAACACAGCTCTAGCTTGCAATCTGGACCTTCAAGCTCAGTTTCTACCAGGGAAGCAAAACATCCTGGCAGACAGTCTGAGCAGAAACCTTTCGGACCCACATGAGTGGATGCTGGACACCGAAATATTCAGGATGATAACAGCAGTCTGGGGATGTCCTCACATAGACCTCTTTGCATCCCAACTCAGTCATCAACTGCAAATTTGTTGCACCAGGACTTTCCACGAACAAGCTTGGAAAGTGGATGCACCATCATTCAGTTGGAGAAACCTATCGGGATATGCCTTTCCGCCTCTTCCTCTTCTTCCACGGGTATTATTAAAGATCAAACAGGACAAGCCCAAGATGATAATACTGCTGGCCCCAAATTGGCCTCGACAGTTTTGGTACCCAACTCTGAAAAACCTATGTCTGGAGCCCCCTTGGGTTTTACCACAGACTCCAAACCTTCTGTCCCAGCACCAGGGTCAGGTTCTACACTCCCATGTCAGAACTCTCAGCCTGACGGCCTGGTTAATCCAGGGTCTTTGATTCATTCTCTCCTGCCCAAGCAGGTTATGGATGTCATTTTAGAAGCCAGATGTCCTAGCACTAGAAAATCTTATGCAGGAAAATGGAAAAGATTTTGTTCCTGGATGCAGGCTCAGGATTCTGATCCTCTTCTTCCTAACATTCCTTTGATTTTACTTTACCTGACAGATCTCTTACATAAGGGTTTATCTTTCTCTTCCATTAAGATACATGCCTCTGCTATTTCCACTCATTATAATACAGACCCTCCAATCTTTTCCCACCAGCTCATGAGACAAGTTTCTCAGAGGGGCTAAGAGCTTAAGACCTCCTAGATCTCCTCTCATTCCTGCTTGGGATCTCAACTATGTTCTGGAAAAGCTCACCTTACCTCCTTTTGAGCCTGCTGCCTCTTCTGACATCAAGTTTTTATCTTGGAAAACAGCCATCTTGTTAGCACTGACCTCTGCCAGGAGAGTTTCAGAGTTGCAAGCTCTTATGGCTGTGGAACCTTATATTATTTTTCATCAAGACAGGGTATCTTTGAGGACTAATCCTACTTTCATGCCTAAGGTGGTATCCAAAGTGGCTTTAAATCAAACTATTCACTTACCAACTTTTTTCCCCACTCCTCAAAATAAAGGGGAAAGGATCTTACATTCCTTGGATGTACACAGACAGCTACGTTTTTACCTGGACAGAACCAAGGACATCAGAAAATCAGAGCAATTGTTTGTTTCTTATGCTTCAAGTTCCCAAGGCAAAGTCATTTCAAAACAGACCATTTATAGATGGATTGCTCATGGAATCAGATTTTGTTGTTCACACCATGGAAAACAAATCCCAGGGAGTATACGGACTCATTCCACCAGAGCTGCTGCCACTTCAGCTGCTTTCCTCAGGGGAGTTCCTACCAAAGACATTTTGGAAGCTGCAACTTGGAGTTCAGTGCATACTTTTTCAAAGCACTACAATCTACCTCTCTACTCTAAGTCTAGGGCAGGCTTTGCTTCTGCAGTCTTGCAGGGCCTTTTAGCCGCCCCTTCTTCTTTATGACCACCTCCCTTTCATTCTGCTTTGGGATTCTACCCTACAGTCATGACTGCAACAGTGAAACACGATGAACATAGTACAGTTGTGTACACTTACCATAAATGTAGATGTACGAGTGTCTTCACTGTTGCAGTCTGGGTTTCCCTCCCTCCTGTCCCCTCTTATTTTTACTTTTGTGTGGTTCCTTCTTTCACCATTCTTCTGAGGTGTATTTGCAAAGGATATGGGACCTTACTCATTTTGGCACCCCTGACATCTGGGGCAAGAAAAAC
The DNA here is from genome assembly GCF_019279795.1 of Protopterus annectens. NCBI lineage: Eukaryota > Metazoa > Chordata > Ceratodontiformes > Protopteridae > Protopterus > Protopterus annectens. Next base: position 90,699,380 of record NC_056732.1, on the reverse strand, counting down.
TGGAGAACATGGCGTCGGCTGTCAGCTTTGTACTCCTGGCGCTGTGACGTCAGGGGGCATGGCTGAACAGCCGACGCTGGACCCAGACTTTGGGATTCTGGCCGACCGAGGACTGCCTGCTGGCAGGGGAGAACCCTACAGTCATGACTGCAACAGTGAAGACACTTGAACATCTACATTTATGGTAAGTGTACACAACTGTACTTTTTCTTTACTGTTCACTTAACTCTACTACAAACGAGTTGTCCGTATCTGCTGAAACATTGCTGATTGTTTTTACTGTTCATTTAATTCTGGCTACCATGTTTTAACTGTAATGGTTCCACTTTTAGTTAAAAGGTTTTGTTTCTAGCTTATATTTCATCCTTTACATTGTTTTGTCCTATTTCAGTATCAAATTACAGCTGCTGTGATCCAGCTATTTGAGTTATTATGCAATTAGGTGATTGCTCCTGTGCTTTTGACCTAGTATTTGATGTTTTCTACACCTGGTACTGATGTTTCGTATTTGAACAAGAATTTTAGTTTCTGTTAATTTTGTACTGATGAAGTAATGTCTCTCTTGCTTTACCTAGTGTTAATTATAACCTTCCTCTCACTTTATTTTTATTTCTCTCCAGCTGTGTAAACCTCTTATACTTACTTTTTCAAGTCCCGGCTGTGCCCTACTGGACTCCAAAGACCAGCTATATTCACTTACCTAAACCTGCCTATGTATTTCCTCACCTGGGTAATCAGAATACCCTTGGATTGAAAGCCAAATTAACTAAGACTGTATGTCACAAAATATTTTTCATCTACTATATGTATATACTAGTCCATTACACCTGCTAGGTGTACTAGTTAAAGTGCCATATCTGCCAGCAGCCATACCCCCCCGCCTACTCCTGTTGTACTCCACTGTTCCTGACTCTAAGATATTGCAGCCCCCACCCTGTATTCTGTAACCCCCTTAAACCTCTCCCTTCTCCATTACTTTTATTTTTTTACTTACAGCCAGATTTTGCGATCTCCTCACAGTGTACTTCCAGGCTTCGGCCACTAGATGGCAGTCTTTACCCACCTCACTTAATTTCTCTTCTTACCACTTTACTTTAAACTTTATACGCTTGTTGCACTTTTCTCCTTTACTATCCTCTTCCATGGTCTATTTAAACCCTTTAACTAGCCCTCCTCTCTCCCACCCCTAGTCCTATATTAACCCTTTCTCCCCCTGGTTTCCTCATTTTCTTTCCCCCTTCTTTACACTCACAACCTCTGCCTTTTTACTTACCTTCTCCTGTTCTTACCTTCTACCTTATTGATTGTTTTCTCACTGCTTTTACCTTCCTTGGGTCTGAAACTTTATACTCCAGGAACTCTTCCCAACGATATCAGCGGCCATATGCTTACCTACATTATTAGACAAAAAGTCCATATCCCAACTACTCATAATCTCAAAACCTCCCACTCAAAAAAATTCTTTAATACAGGCAGCTTCCTAAACGAACTGCAAGCATGTGACTGGTCACCACTGACCCATCTTGAACTTGATGAGGCTGTGACCTACTTTAACACTAGCTTTCTTCAAATCCTAGATTACTATGCACCTTATCGCTCTACTAGAATAAGAGCCAAATCTGCCCCATTGCTCACAAAACAAACTAGGCAAAAGATGCTCCTCATAAATAAAATCTGGGGGGCGTGGCTAGGATGCTGAACTGATAGCTGCACTTCATTTCAGCTCTCTTACTTCAGTACAATTCCTGACAGGAATTTTACAAAATAATATTTAATTTGAAGAAATATTTATTACTAACTTATTTCTAATAACTTTGAGCATCTATAAGAAAAATGTTATTGTCAGAACTTGAATAATTCCTGTCAAATTAATTACTGGAAAATCAGCACCAATATCAACTTTACAGCATGAGTCATCTAAGGAATACAGCACAAGACTCTTCTCTCAAAAAAGACCTACAATCTCTCATTACAAATATACAGGAACTTACAATAAAAATCAACAAGATGGACAATAAAATAGGTACTTTTAAAGAAAAGTGCTCACAACAACTGGAACAGCTTCAAGAAATGTTTACACAGTAGAAAGGACAGATATCACTTATTGAACAGTCATTAAGTGACATTGACGCTAGAGTCCAAATAGAAGAACAACAAGCTAAATTCTTACTTCAACAGAACACATATTTACTAGAAAAGCTTGATGATATGGAAAATCAAACAAGAAGAAATAATATTAGAATATGTGGTCTACCAGATAAATCTGAAGGGGACAATATGATAAACTTTCTTACCACCTGGATACCAGATGTAACAAAAATACCTGAAGCTCTTTCATATGGTATAGAACGTGTGCATAGATCACTAGCAGCTTCTGGAAATGCTTCTTCTGTGGGTAAGAACAAGCCGAGATCTATAATTTTGAGACTTGTTTCTACACAAGATAAAGATCTTATTTTAAGAAATGCTTGGGCAAATTCTCCCATCAAATACAATGATTCATTAATAAGATTTGACAATGATTATTCTACAAAGGTGGTTTCAAAAAGAAAATAATTTATACCAATAATAAAAACCTTGAAGAAAAAGCAATTGAAAGTCCATCTTTTATTCCCAGCAAGACAGAGTTTTTCTACCAAATAGAATAAAAAGCTTTGAAACAGTAGATTCAGCAATAAAATACCTTACCAACAACAACATCCTAACACATGAAGAATCTATGGACTGGACAATAAGTACACCGAAAAGAAATGCTGAATTAATAATTGGAAAACTGTTGAGCAAAAGAAAAAAAAACTAAAGGACAAATAATCTTACATATGTTATATTCTGTAAAAATCTAAATAATAATACTAACAACAAAATAGAAGTTCTTACTGTCTTCAAGTTACACCGAAACAGGTACTGTTTTCAATTATACTTTAAATGTCAAAATTAGCATAAATCTAAATACATTTATCTCAAATCACATCAATATACTAAGCATAATTTAAACATTACTCTATTTTTCATTATTATCCATCTATTATTTTCATATTCTTAATCAGAGTAATCAGTGCATAATAATGTTCTCAAATATTTATTTATTTTGTATATTTATTTGTTTATTTATTTTCTCTCTCTTTGTGTTTTGTTTTTATTTTTCTCTTCTTTATATAAAGTCTTCTTTAACTTATAATACTTTAATCAGTATATGGTTATATTGCTTAATAGGTATAGTAATGGCTGCTATATAACTTATTATCAGTTACATCCGTGACAGCATTACTTTTTACAAATTAAAAGTGTCCCTGTTTGGATAAATGCTAATGCTGGGCGGAAATGTGTTGCTTTTAAAATGAAGTATTTCAGTTTAGATGTATTATAAGACTACTTTAAATAATCTTAAAAGATGTTCTGCCTTTGACCCATATGCACATATTGATATAGTACAGTGAAAAAATATGTTTTAAGTGATATTTTGAGGCTATAAGTCAGGTGTGTTGTGGCTCCGGACATCTGGAGTTGAGAGATGCTTGTGAATAGCTTAGATATCCTGTTGTCTTTTCTTTTGTAGAGAAGTAAGGCATAGCATGTTTAAAATGCAAAGTTTGATAGTTGTGAACACTACTCCACAAACTAGAGTGCTCACGTGCCACTACATGAGTTTGTAACGAAGTAAGAGAAGGGAAAATAAAAAAGAAAAAACACATACCTTTTCCCGCTTGGTTCTCGAGACAATTTAACAGCCACAAACATCACTAGAAACTCGAGTTACTTATTGCTTGTCGCATTTACTTGTGTACTCCATCCCCTGACTCTTTCTAATTGACGTCTAGTCAGAAAATAAGCTAGGTTCACATTTAAAGATACAGGAACCTAAATTCCTTCTAAGGAAACATAAATAACATATGAGGTTCATCTAAATATACACAGATATATATTTTTTGAAGCACTTTCAGCTTATGGCTTCTGATGTCTTCTAGCACCTTGATAGATAAGGACATATATCTGCTTGTCTTTCTGTCAGTTTAGCTTTCCAGACATTTTAGCTATCCCTTACTATGTTTTGTACAGCAGAGTTTAAAGAGCAGAAATTAATCATCAGCAAATAAAAATCACTGCTGTTTTACAAATTCTCTAAAGAAACTAGTAAATGTCAAGCAACGGGCAGGTTTATTTTAAGAAAAATTGCCATTTGCCACACTGCTGCTCCTACAAAATGCTACTAATGTCCTGCGACCAAAATATGCCCTCAAATGGACAAATGGGATGCAACAAGAAGGTTAAATGTACATTTAGCAAATCAAGCATTTAAATAACAGTATAATATACTAGATAGAGAAAAAGCAATAATCATATAAACAACTATAATAAGTAACATAACAACAGAGGATTTAACCCAATGTGTCAATTATACAATATTTATATCCCATATAGGTTTGAACTTTGTCGAAGCATGTGTTCTACACACATGTTGTATTAAATCCAATTTGAGTAGAAGAGGGAGAGGCTTAGCCCACACCCTAATTTATTACTAAGTTACCATGCATTGTGAACATACATTGTGGCAGGTACTCAGCGAGCTATCCATCCTTAGATGGCTCATGCTGTTCCCATTTACTCATCTGAATAATGACTGCGGCTTCACCCTTCTTATAATATTACCTGGCTTTTTGCATTATCAAGAATGACACAATACTAGTGTATGTGGGTATATCATGTTACTGTTAGTGTAAACAAAAATGCTTGACAATGCAACCGTAATTCTCAAACCTTTCTGCAGACAAATGTATAGCATTGTCTAGCAGTTGAGAGCCTGATTGTTCCTGATCAGCAGACCTGTATTTTCATGTTCCAATATGACTACATGAAAAGACGCCAATATTAGTCTGCAAGTTTAGTAAGCAGCAAATTCATCAGGGATTAATTCGAGGGGACACATATTATAGCTAAAGCACTTGACATTTGATAAGTGTATCCTCTCAATGATGCGCTCTGTCTAGTCAGTAACTGTAAAACAACTTTTTCTGAGAAACATTGTTGTAATGCCAGTTAATTATTTGAATTAAATATTTCTATATACAGTCATAAAGCAATTACCAGGATAAATAATACTCTTGCAGTGCATGGATCACCATAGCTATCCTCTGATGTTAGAGGAAAAACAAGCTTCTTAAACACCTTTTTGACTTAATAAAGGTATTACCCCATAGTTTAAATGCATTTTGTCTATTTACTGCAAAGTGGGTTAGGAATTTTAACCTGTAACATTTTCATACATAATAGTTTAAATCTTAGCAGCTTCCATTATTTTGATAGGTTCTCCAGTATACTTTTTAAATACTATAATGAGAAGCTCCGGATATTTAATTCTAAACTTTTATTCAATCATAAGATTAAATTACTGGTGTTAAGTAAGCCAAAATTATATCTCCAGCACTTATTGTCAGCAGATAAACTTACTGGTTAAGTGTAATTCTAAACTGTAACAGTTAGTATGTGATATACATAGATGTTTGCTTTGAAAATGTGGTCAAGTGCACTGTAGTTTTACCTCTATACTGTGTCTTTTTGATTATACAAAGTCCTTCTAAAAGTTGATAAAAGTGTTAACAACAAAACACTCAATCGAGTAACAACATTATAAGTAGTCTCTTGGATAAGGGAGATGTCTAAATTTTGATCTTGTTGTCTCCAGCCATGGGAATTGTCTTTGAAAAGCTGAAAAATGCAATCAGAGGAACACATTTAATGTCTACTAAAGAAATATTAATATACTTGTACATTGTATTGCATTTCAGTTTGTTAAACATGAAATATGATGTGGTTTCAGAACTATTCATGTTTTTATTCCAGTATGACTTTGCAAATACTAATTTAAACACTGGTTTCAGACTTGAGTAGTCTAAAACATTTACACAACAATGGTATTGTATTATACAGTAGTGTCAGTAAATAGTTTTCAACAGATGTATGCAACATACAGTTATAGATTTTAACATGATGTTTATTAATACCCTAAACTATTTTGAAATACTACCTTAATCTAAATATTTGTACCTTTTTGAAACCTGATTAGAAATAAGTATTATTGAATTACAGTAAAATAAGAGTAAAGAATATATTTATACATTTTAGCTGATTAGATTATCTTAATATATTATTCAATTGTCTTTATTTAAAAACTAAGAGGATAAGAGAAACTGATCCAAATATTATTTGTGAGGGTAAAAAGTTTGGTTAGATTCACTAACCAAACAAAGAGGTATATTACCTCATAGCGATAGGGAATGTTTTTTAAGGTTAAGAATTACAAGTTTGGAAGTTCTTTGTTTTTTCTATTCTATCACTTTGGTGTCACTCAGAAACATGCAAAAATTATACAAGAAAAACTTTTTGAATTCTGTATCCAAGATGGAACTAAGAATAAACAATATTTACATAAACTCAAAACTAGGAAATGAAATGTTTATCCATAAATGTTAATGGTCTAAATAATAGTAATAAAAGGAGAAGCCTATTCAAGTACATAAACTTAGATAAACCACAAGTAATCTTCTTACAAGAGACACACTTATTAGATAGAGATATAAACAACTTAAATATTAATAATTACACAGTACTAATAAACTCTCAATACAAAACAAAAAAAAGAGGAGTAACTATACTACTTCGCAACTCAACTATAACACCTAAAATAATTACTACTCATCAAGATACATCAGGTGTGTTTTGTCTAGTTTCAATAGAGTTAAATAAGAGAATCTATACATTAGTAAATCTATATTGGATCCCAGGACTAGGATTAAAAACAGTTAAACAGCAGTTTGAAGAGATAATTCATTTAACTAAGGGTAGCCTGATATTGGCAGGAGACTTCAACTGTATAATGAATTAAAAAGATACAGATTCTAAATCTAAAAGAAGAAAACAACCTATCTCTAAAGCACTATCAAAATTTATAGATACATTGTATTTAAAAGATATAAATGAATTTGCAGAACCAGACTCGCTAATCTTCGCATTTTATTCTCATAGATATAAAACTAACTCTAGAATTGATAGAATATATGTTGCCAATGACCTAATAACAAAAATTGACAAAGTCAAAATTATAAATTGTCCCTTATCTGATCATAATGCCATACTCTTTGAGATAGAGCTTACACCATTTTATTCAAATCCCATTACTAGGATACCTTCCTATATCACAAAATTGACAGATTTCAAAGAATTTTATGAAGAAACAATCAAAAACTTTCTAGAAATAAATTACACAGAAGATATTTCAGAAATATATGTCTGGGATTCATTAAAAGTAGCTACATATGGGAAAATATTATCCTGGTACATAAATAAATGGAAGTTATGGAATAAAGATATGCTAGACATACAAAACAAAGCAGATAAATTGAAACTGGAAATACAAAAGGGTAATACTACTCAAGTTCAAGAACTTACACAAATCAATAAGAAGTATACAGAATTGTTACATCATAAGATTATGATTAACTTAGAAAAGATAAAAATAAACTCATACTCTACTAATTCAGCATACCCGAGACACTTTAACTAATAGAACAAAAAAAAATAATTAAATCTAAGCAAATAAAATAAATATTTATTCCTAATACCAACAAAAGAGTTACGGAACTAAATGATATTTTAGAAGCATTCAGACTCCAATTTAACATTGATAATTTCATAAACACTCAAGATACACCTACTAAGGATATAAAAAAATATTTAGAAAATAATATTCACATTAAATTAACACAATAACAAATAGACATTATAAGCAAACCAATCAATATGACAGAATTAAAATCACAAATTAAAAAGCTCAAGACAAAGCACCTGGCCCAGACAATATGCTACCAGAAATGTATAAATTAATACCCAATCAAGCCATATCCTTATTATTAAAAGTATATGATATAGCCAAGAAAGATTTGAATATACCACCCTCTTGGAAATATTCATTGATATCCCCAGTTATCAAACCAGATAAAGATGAGAAGCAGTGTTCCTCATATAGGCCAATATCATTACTCAATATAGACTATAAGATGCTTATGGCTATATATGCAGATAGGATCAAACACTTTCTTCCTTTCTTAATTCACAAAGATCAAACAGGTTTTATTAAAGGAAGAAATACTTCAGATAATATTAAAAGAATACTAACATTAATAGATTATAGCAAACATAAAGTCCTAGATTTAAATGTAATCTCATTAGATATTAATAAAGCTTTTGATTCGGTTAACTGGAACTTTCTTCACTAGTTTTAAAAGAATATAACTTTCCTTCTAATTTTAATAATCTCATCCAAATACTATATGAAAAATCTACTGCATATGTTAAACTGGGATCACATAGATCAGGCCCTATAACAATCAAAAAGGGAACTAAACAAGGTTGCCCTTTATCACCATTGTTATTTGCATTACTCATAGAACCCTTTGCAAATCAAATCAGATCAAATAATAACATAAAGGGCATTTGTATTAATAAAATGTTAAACCTTAAAATCCAACTCTTTGCTGATGACATACTATTAACTCTCTCAGATGCAAATGAGTCTTTGAATACTCTATTTAACTCCATGAATAAATTTCAAAATATTTCAGGCTTCAAATTTAATGAAAACAAAACTAAAATTATGCCCTGTAATTGTAAAAAAAATAATATAAATAAAAGATTTTCCAAATCTGTAGTAACAGAAAGTAAATTATTATATCTGGGAATAAATCTACTCACTGAATTAACAGATTCTCTAATATTTAACTATAATAAAATACTAGACAAAATAGAACAAACAATTGGTTACTGGAATAAATATATCTTTTCAACAACAGACAGATTATATCTTATTAAAATAATCATATTTCCCAAAATATTATACTTAATGCAAAATTTTTCATTGCCACCTCCCAAATATATTATTCAAAGATACAATAAACTAATTTTAAATTGTTTGTGGTTTCCAAATAAACCCCGTATAGCCTTAAATAAACATTTACCAGATTGGGAAGACGGTGGAATTAATTTACCGGACATTGATTTATATATTACCTCATCTGTTATTAAAAACATAACACTATGGTTAAATAATTCATACACAACTATATGGAAACAAGCCCATGAGCAGATTTACATAGAAATCAATTATAATCACATACAAGAAAACTTAACAGTAATACCATCACCCCTTATATGGATGTTAAAAGATTATTTTTTAGGGAAAAGGAATAATATTAATAAATTGCCATCAAACTATATAAGCTCTACGCTTTCAGTGTTCAAAACGTATATAAACAAAACAAATATTAATTCTTGGATTTTTCTTATTTTCCCAATAGCTTTTACACCAAATATTCTAGATACATTCCAAGTATCTAAAATAAATATACTTAAAGAAGAAACATTACTGTTTTTTGGCATCAACTTATAGAGAAAGGGAAAATTCTAACAAATGAACAGATAATTTATAATTATAATATAAATAAAGACAATTGGTTGTTTTTACAAAATCTAAGGCATTTTCTTATAAATAAAATAGAACAAATGCAACCTTCAGTTAGACATGAAGCTCCATAACTCATTTTATACCTTATTCTTATCACAAAACAGCCTTATCAGGGTACATGTTATTTGTCCCATATCTATAAAATTGTTAAAAAAATCATGAAAAATCATACTGGGATTATTATACTGTAATAAACAACCATCCTCCAATTGAAGAAGAAAAAAGTAATATTCTAAAATCTTCCAAATTTTCTACATTATCAAAATACTGGCAATTATTCACTTGGAGATGTCTACACAGAAGTTTCTATACACCACATAGGTTAGCCAAAATGTATTCCATTGAAGATCAATGCTGGAGATGTCATACCAAAATAAAAGCAGATTGGCAGCATGTTTTTTATGAATGTGTATGTCTCAATATGTACTGGAAATCCATTAACTATTTTTTTCAGACTGTTTATAATGATAATTTTCAATTAACAAAGTCTTTAATTTTATTCAACTCTCCTATTCCAAACTGTGTACCAAAAAAAGACACTAAAATCCTATGGTCACTATTGGATATTTCACGAAAAATTATAACTATACACTGGAAAAATGAGGCTTCTCCTACGTTCAAGGAATTTGAAAATTTAACAACAACAGTTGCTCACATGGAAATATTAACAGTGAAGAACAGAACTAAAAGATCTACTTCTTACTATTACTCTTGGATGAAAGTACTGGAAATACTCGAAAAGATCGAAGAAGATATATAATCTTGTGTTTCTAACTTTATATAATATAGAATTTCAATGTTATTTGCATAGACACCAATGTAAATAGTTATATAATGGTTTGAAGTTAGTAATGTTTTAGAATTGTAAATATGTTATTTATCTTTATTTCATGTAATGTTTGTTAAGGCATCTTATTTGAAATAATAAAAAAATATTTAGTAAAAAAAAAAGAAATAAAATCTGGGCTAAATGGAGAACTACCCAATGTCCATCAGATTACCTCCACTTTAAACACTTAAGAAATGCCACCAAGAACGATATTCTTAGAGACAAAAAAGACTTCTACCTTCACCTCCAACAAACCAGTCAACAAACTCCACAAAAATTTTGGTCAGGGATAAACAGACTTCTTCAGCCAGGTCACTCTACTACTCCTGCCCCAGCAGGTTTCAACCATAATAACTCCAACCAGATCCCTGATGCCTTTAATAACTACTTTACAGAAGCCATTCAAACCCTAGCCCAATTCTTTACCTCCTTTTACTGCTTCCCCACCAAATACCTCCAAGACTTCATCTCCTACCTTTCAAGTGCAATCTGTATCTACATCTCTCATCTGTAAGCTACTTCAAAAACTGAAACCTTGCATCCCTTCTGCTGACTGTCTCCCATCTGAATACCTACAAATTGCCGCAAAAGCCATAGATTATCCCATCTGTATCCTTATTAACAGAACTATCTCAGAAGGCAAAATCCCTACCATATGGAAAGTATCCCACATCATCCCTCTACATAAAGGTGGATATTCTATTGAGCTTTCTAACTTTTGACCTATTGCCTTACTCTCCCCATTAGCTAAGATAATGGAAAAATGTATTCACAACTACTTAACCACCTACTACAAAATAACCTACTAGCAAACTGCCAACATGGCTTCAGACCATTCCATAGCACAACGACTGCCCTACTATCCTTCACCGACTCTACAAGTAAAAATCGCAACAATAACTCTTTTTCCTCTGCACTATTTATTGACCTGTCAAAAGCCTTTGATATGGTTAACCATAACTTACTTCTAGACAAACTAAAGGCCCATTCTCTCGATCCACAAGCATTACAATGGTTTAGGTCTTATCTGGAAAATAGACAGCAAGCAGTACTTTGGGATAACAATCTGTCTTCATTACTTCCAGTAAATATTGGAGTACCCCAAAGCTCTATCTTAGGTACCTTTCTTTTTTCCTTATTTATTAACTATCTACACATGAACATACCTCAAGCCACCTGCATTCAATATGCAGATGACTCCACCTTAATCTGTACAGCTAAGAATATAGCCTCTCTCCAGTCCCTCACCCAAACTGTTTTTCATAATGTTGAAAACTGGTTTATGCAACATTGCCTCCTCCTAAATCCTAAAAAAACAAAACTATTGCTTTTTACTTCAACTCATAAATCACCTAATCCATTCTTCTCTGTAACCTCTAACAATGCTACCAACATAACCCCAGATACTACAACCCGCCTACTAGGTGTAACAATTGATAATCGTCTCAACTACGATGACCACATCAACTCCACCATAAAGTCTGTTAACAAAAAACTTGGTAACGTCTATAGAATTAAACTCTTCCTTACCCCTTCCGACAGGAAAACTATTGCCCAGACCCACCTCATTTCTACCCTTTTCTATGCCTCTGCTATGTATACTAACCTATCTAAAAACAACCTCTCCAAACTTTCCACCTGTTATAATAGCATAGCTAGATTCATCACATGCTCCCCCTTTAAAACTCATCACTGCCTCAACCTCAAACAACTTGGATGGCTAGAACTGCAGAACCATATACTCTGTCAACAGTTACTTATCACTCAAAAGATCCTTTACCACCCCAACACTCCCCTCCTATCCTCACTAATCTGATTACACCATATAAAAATCTAGCTACACTACGCTCTGCTAATAAGCTCCTAGTTTCCTCAATTAAATCTAACAACAAAGCTGGTGACTCACTTTTCTCGAACACAGCATGTAAAAACTGGAATCGGCTTCCTTCTGAATGATCAACCATTGCTTCTACTTCTCTATTTAAAAAAACATCTTAAAGGACATCTTAAAACTCATTGGCTCTGTCCATGTGCTAACCCAGACTAATATCTTTTTCCCCTTCCTGCTCTCACCCCTTTCCCTACTCCTCTAACCTATGCCTCCAAAACTAGTTACTACTCCTTTCTTCATAGTAAGAGTATAAAATATAAGGGCTTTTCTCTCTTAATTGGGTTTTACTCATACCTACTATTGTGTTTAGTATAATTTTTATAGTTAATAATTTTATTATTATAATTTTTCTTTTGACCAATGCTGCCTCTGTGTTGTGATTTTACATGTCTTTTTATATATTGTTAACTTTGTCACTGTTCGTGCTTGGAGCTTTTCTTCCCGGGCCTCTACTGAAAATGGACATATATCCAGTTAGACTAGCCCGGTCAACAAATGTAAAATAAATAAATAAATAATCTCCTGTTATAGTAAGTACTGTACACGTACCTGTACTTAACGGATCACTCAAGTAGTAATTTATTTATTTTACATTTGTTAACCGGGATGGTCCGACTGGACACAGGTCCATTTTCAGCGGAAGCCTGGGGAGAAAAGCTCCACAGTAAGTAAAATCACAGTAAGTAAAATTTTACACAGTGTTAAAATACGGTATACAGAGAATTTTCAAACAGTATGTTAAAATACAGTATACAGCAGAAGACATAGGAAGACCTATATATACAGGAAGAAATAGTTACACATGGTTAATAACAGAATAAGTATGCAAAATTCAATCAGCATTAGGAGAAGACCTAGAATGTAATATATATTACAGTAGGTATATTAGGAAGTGAGGTATGTAAGTGGAATAATGTGAGGACTTATGTAATATGGTTAAATTACACTTGTTTATGCATAGATGAATGGAAATTGTAGAGGGACTACATCTGCCTGACAGTACTGTCAGAGTGATCTCAGGTAGAGTAGCAATAGGATAGAAGGTTCCGCTTTGGCATGCAGCTGTTAGCCCAATAGTTGCAGCGTCCTTTACTATATAAAACACTGTTTATAAGGTAATCATTGTAGCAAACCTATTGCCAAATCCTACTTGTTTGAAAAGCAAAAGATTGAGATCCTGTCTGAGGTGTAGCACATGCAGACCTTATAAAAGAACATTGTGTCAATCACATTATCATCAACCCCCTTTTCCCCATTTTTTTACAAGGGCTCAGGGTCTTGTCCACTGTCTCCATCCCACTCTCCTGCCTTCTCTGACACTCCTACCTGATTTCTACAAGTCTTCTCTCACACAATCCATCCACCTCTTTGCTGGATGCCCTTGATTCCTCTTACCGTCTTCCTGTCTGTCCAAATCATCTTCACCAGATTGTCTTCTGCTTTTCTGCACATGTGCCCAAACCTCCATAATCTGTTCTCTTTGACCTTTTCTGCAGTTGTTGGCTTCTGCAGTTATGTCCTTATTTCTTCATCTGTCCCACAGTGTGCGTCCTACTACCTGTCTCAGGCAGTTCATCTCTATCACCTCTGGCTTCCGCAACTGCTGTGCTTTTACTACCCAGATTTCTGTACCACACAGTAGTACTGGTCACACCACTGTTTTATATACCTTAATTTTCAGATTCTTTGGCATTCTTCTGTCATACACTACACCTGACATTCAGTGACAGTTGACTGTAGCCCTCTGAGTCTAGCTTTGACCTCCTCATTCAGATTTCTCAACTAACCCTCCCAGATGTTTGAAGCTGTTAACCTGTTCCACTATTTTCTCCTTCTGTTCCAATTCTCAGCTTCTTCTGCTTTTCTCATTTGCTGCCAACTATCTTATCTGTACTCAGTTTCATCCCATGCACCTTCAGTTTTGCATTCCATTCCCCTATTCCTTGCTGAAGTTCTTGACCAGAGTATGCCTGTAATGCCACATCATCTGCATACAGCAACTTTGTTGATCTGTCCCCTCCAACCTGTTAATGTAGTCTACAACCTGTATGAAGAGCAGTGGACTCGTAGATGAACATGATACACACTCACTCCCACTGGGAATACTGTTTGCACGTGAGTCATTGGGTCCTTGTATATAGCTTACACTAATTCTACCAATGCTTTTGGGACTTTAAATCACTGCAGGACTGCCCAGATCAACTTTTTGAGACTTTGTCTTATGCTTTCTCCAAGTTTAGGAATGTCCAGTTGGACTATTTCTTCATCTCTAGCTTCTTCTCAGCTGTCTGTCTCATTGCAAACATTGGGTTACTTGTACTGTATTCTGATCTGAACTGCTCATCTCCCATATTACTTTCTACTTCTGTGCATCTTTGTTTGTCAGTCACTTTCTCCAGAACTTTCATGCAGTGTAACAGGAGTTTGATAACTCTGTACTGTTCACATTTGCAAATGTTCTGATGCTTATTGTCCAGTTATCTTGGATATGCCTGTCTTGCCATACTGCTCTGAGTAGGCACAAGAGCCATTTCTCCCCTGTCTCACCCAACATCTTTATCATATCTGGTGTGACCTCATCTGAGCCTGCAGCTTACCCTGACTGTCTTCTTCTTAGTGCTGTTCGTACTTCTACTATGGTGGGCTCCTCCTCTTCTCCCATTGTAGTGTTTGTCTGTGACAATACAGCTTCTGTGGGGTTTTCTTCATTCAGAAGCTGATGAAAGCACTCCTTCCATCTGGCCAGTGGTCACAGTAGAACCTTGTACCTTGAGTATGGGAGGCAAAGACCTTGACCATAATGGCAACTGGTCAAACACATGAGCATGCAGGAAAGTCTGGGGCATACTGGCATCAAGCAAAATAAGCAACACATTTATCAGCTTTGAACAAAAAGAAGAAAAACCTCAATCCATGAGTGATACTGGGTTGTTGAGAGCCTAATTATGGCAATCTGTTGCTGACTTGGCCCATACATTAAAACAGCATAATGTTTCATATTCCGAAAGGATGATGATTTTGACATCCTTGCTATTTCCCATTGAGAGGTTTTCAGGAGCTTCTGTGCTATCTGCATGACATTATTTATATTTTAGTGGGCACGCAGGAGTCCGTTTCACCTACCAAAGAATGTTTTATTATTATGGATGGATCTGTGCTGAAAAGACAAAAACAGAGGCATCACATCTTACTATACTGAAACTAGAATCCATCCGTCCATCCATCCACAGCCCCTTTTCCCATTTTCCACATGGGGTCAGGGTGTCACATCAACAATGTCAATCGTCTAGATCCAGGGTTCACACTGCCAGGTAACTAGCCCTGCCATGGATACTGAAACCAGAATGGTAGACCATTAAAAGAAATAAGACACCCAGTTACATAGAAAAGAAAAAAAAAACAGTGTTTTGTAGATGGACAAGCCCACTGAACCCCCACACCCCCTTAAATAAATACACTAATGCCAGGGTTGCACAGCCTCCAAGAAAGGGTGCTGTCTCACTCCCATTACCTCAGAGGTAACCCAAACCAATAAGGGCAACAAACATCCAACAACAGAACTCCCCAAATTATGGTAATAAACAGTGGTGTCCACTGTTACTGAAATTTGAGATTTGTAGTCTAATCGTTACAGACTGTAACTAAATGACAGTAAAACAACTTGCTCCCATTATTGCATCAAGTTCTGCAGCCACTTTGAGGCATTAATATGACTATATGGAAAGCAGTAACTTTGCAGGCTGCAGCACTTCATGGTGTTCTCTTTTTCAATAAAATTATGTTTGAAGGATTACATTACTGATGACTGCTTCTTGATCATGACTTTTGTTAAAGCCTGTATATTGTAATACCTCGCAAAGAAGCCCTGTATGTTGTACTTTCTCACAAATATGGAACAGACGCAATGCATAGGCATAGCTGGAAGGGCTCTGGATTTAGTGAGTTTGATTTTATATGTGAAAGATGTTGATGAAGAGCAAGAGTGGATGCAGATTTAGGTACTTTTAGAGACTGGTTAGTACAACTGGCAAAAAAAGTACTTGGCCAAAGTTTTGTGTTTGAATAAAGGGAGTAGTACTATAACTCCGGTTTGTTTTATTTTATTCAGTATTACTGCACCTGACATCTTCATTGATTCATGTATTATTTCTTTTTATATGTGAAGTACTCCGGCCAGCTCTTCTATCACTTTTTTCATTTTTTTAATAAAATTCACTCAGAAATGCATCCATCCTGTCCCTTAGTTCTTTTGTTGCCATGTTTTTCTATCACTGTGATTCTGCTCTGTCTATCATTTCTATTTCCATCTGACTCACATTTTCCCTTTTTCGTACTTTACTCCCACCTGTTATTCATTTGGAATGATGCTCTCCTTTCTTCATGTAGTTTCCTTTGGAAAATCCTTTATCTTTGGTCTCATTTTCTAATCCATTTCCAGCAGTCAACAACCTTCCACCTCCAAATGTCTAATAGGTTCATAGGTTGGTACTAGGCCATCAGCCCTAGGGCCTATACAAGCCTAGCCAAACAATTCCCGGATATTTCTTTTGACAATATTTACTTCCCTGGACCCCTGTCTAGTAGGGTGACTGACGTGATTCCCGGGGTGAATTTCCTATCTCCCATCTAATCGTCAAGGTTCCTTTTGAAGAGGGCCAAGGAGGCGCTCTGCTTGACATGTATGGGCAGTCTATTCCAGAGTATGGGGAGTCTCTGGGTCAGGAACCTATCCCTCTAGCATGTTTTGTTCATTGTGATGACAAGGTTTAGATCCCTGGAGCGTGTGACTCTGAGGGATTGGGATTTCTTTAAATGTAGCATGTCCAACAGCTCAGGGTTTGACATGGCCTTGTACGTTAAGCAGAGATCGTCTCTGAGTAGATGATATGCCACAGAGTATAGCTGGAGTTTTTTTAGATGGTCAGCACAGGGCATCTGCTTTAGGCCTGTGATTCTTTTAGTGAGGTATTTCTGCGGCCTTTCCAGCTGTTGCAGATGTCTTGTGAGGTACATACCAAACGGGACGTTGTACTCTATAATGGGTCTAATAAGAGATGAGTACAGTGGGACAATGACTTCCTTTTTTCTGGATGAAAAGCCCTTGGTGATGAGATGTGCCACACAGAAGGATTTCCTGACTGTTGTGGCGATGTGGTTATCGAAGGTGAGACCACTGTCCACCTGTGTCCCTAAGTATCTCATCACACTTTCGGTGTTTAGTGTACTGCCACCTATGTGGTAATTCATGGGTACATGTTTTTTCCCAAAGGGGATAACTATACATTTCTTGGCATTAAGCTTGAGCTCATGGCTTTGGCACCAAGCATGTGTTTCTGTAAGGCCCTTTTGTAGAATATCCACATTATTTGGGGATTCAATAATGGCTCCCAGTTTGCTGTCATCTGCAAACTTTGTTAGCCAGAGTCCCTTAGTGTTGGCCTGTACTTCAGAAAAGTAGATTCCAAACAAGAGTGGTCCCAGGAATGAAACCGGAGGTACTCCACTTGTCTGGAGCTGGATTTGGAGTCAGCTACTTCTACAGTCTGGGTTCTGTCAGTAAGCCAGTTGGCATTGAGTGATGTAGGGATTTATGCGCAGCTTAGTAAGTTTATCTATGATTCCAGAGTGGGGGATGGTGTCAAAGGCCTTGGCAAGGTCCAGATAGGCTGTGTGGACTGTCTTACCCTCATCCACAGCTCTGGAGACTGATTCAAAGAAGTCAGTCAGGTTCAGGAAACGAGATCGGCCCTTCACGAACCCAAACTGGGTGGAATCTTGTGTTTGAAGGTTTTAAGCATTAGTTCCTTTTTGTGGTTCAGTCTCCATTCTTGGCAGTTACAGAGTTTCTCTTCTTGTTTCAACCAGAATTTTTTTCTTGTAGTTCATTCTCCATCCCCCTTATGCCCACATTTATGTCAAGAGTTTATCCTGGTGTTTGGTATCTTTGTAGTTAGTGCTTCCTTTTTCTGATATGTCCATCCCTTTTCCAACCTCTTCAACTTCAGTGTACTCCTAAGCATGCTTCTCCATTTTGTTCTGCTTTTTGTGTTCCCTTTTCCTGCCATAATTCATTTCATTTTATTCCTACTATGACTCCCTTTCCCCAGGTCAACATATTTCAGTTTTTGTTCTCTTTATTCTACTTTTTTCACTGTATTCATAATCTTTTTCTATTTTTGACTGCCACTTCCATCATACAGCTGCCATTTTCCTTGTGTCTGGTTCTCTAGCACCCCCATTAGTTGCCACAGCTACACTTGGATGGTCATGTATATTCCCATCTGCTCTATTTCTAGCCATTGCATCCATTTCCAAGCTTGCAGTCTCATCATAATAGTTTGACCTGGTAGTGTGTTACCATTCCTAGAAAAGGTATAACTTGTCTGCTTTGGATGCCTTTCCCTCCAAGCATTCTGCCATTCCTTCTCTCTCATTTCTTCATCTCTGTCTGTGCCTGCATTCCTTTCATAATGTCTTGTAGTTCCAAAGTTATGTTGACGCCCCTCTTGCATATGCGCACAAGCAGTATAGTTTTATTTTCCCTCTTTTGTCTTTCCATTCTTTAAGAAAACTGTTCTAAAAGTGTTGCCAAACCCTATATCACTGTACAAAACACACCAACTGTCTTAAAGCCATTTAACTTTAATACTTAGATAAAAACAACAAAATACAACTGGTAAGTGCTTATGTCCCACTTTTGGAACTTCTTCGGACCAAGCGGTATGCATTCTAAAACTCATTAAATACATTTATTTAAAATCACATGACTTCACAAAAATCAATGACTTAACCCTTTCCTTTTCAGGACCACTTTGTAGTTTTCCCTTTCATTCATTCCTGGGAAACTACATGCATTCAGTCTTACCTGCCAACAGTATTCCTTCCAATCTAATTCATCCTCCGCATCTAGCCTTACATTATAGTTGAATACCTGATCTATTACAGAAAACCTAAAATAAACCTTATTTTTTTCTAGACTATGCTTTTGTATTAAATGCTTAGCTAAGCCATTATTGGCTTCTCTACAGCCCTTAAATGTTCATACATTTTTCTCTTATTAAATTCTCTGAGTGTTCTGCCAGTATAAAATGCAGGACAAAGCCCACATAGGGCAACATAAACTACAAATTTAGATTTACAATTGTATTCATGTCATAACGTAATGTTATAGTTTCTTGATATTATCCTCACTTTGTTTCCTTCAAGAACAAATTGACAAAACTTACAACTACCACACCTTAACATCCCTTTATTGTTCTTTAATTGTTTATTAATCACATTATTTCTGTAAAAGAATTATTTTTAAATTTTCCCCCTTTGAGAAACAAATACTGGATTGTATCCAATAATGTTCCTTAAATCCGCAAAGTTATTAAGAAATTTCCAATTATTTCTAACTATCTGCTAAATACTGGCTTTATCCACTGAATTTGATAATACACGTGCTAACGCATAGTCCTTAGATTTCTTTTCATCCGAAAATGACCTATTATTATATTTATTTAAAATACCATCTTCCCTGACATTTTAACCTCATTTTTAACTTATTGTGTTATATTTTTGGATACCCTCTGTTCCAAATTCTTTTTTTCCATCAATTCACATTCTGTATTACAAAAATTGTCCTTTGTTAGCTTACTTAATCAAAGAAATTGTCCTTTCACTGTATTCCTTTTAAGACTTTTCTTGTGCATACTACTGTAATGTAAATAACTATTACTTTGTAACTCCTTTTTTAAAATCCTTCCTTACCACTAGGTCCAAAAACAATAATCTCATCCTTACTTATATTATACATGAATTTAAGATAACTAGAAACCCTATTTAAATACATTAAAATTCAGTTAATCGTTTCATGCTGCCTTTCCATAATAAAAAAAAAATCATCAGTGAAACACTTATAAAGTATAACATCATTAAAAAACTCAGAATTATACACAAATTCCCTTTCCCAGCTGGTCATAAATATATTGGCATAGCTGGGAGCCATTGTAGCTCCCATAGCTATGCCATTTGTTTGCCTATATATTTCATTATCAAATGTAAAAAAAAAAAATGACAACTCAAACTAACATCTAAAATTTCAGTTAGCAGACTAATTTCTCCAGATGTGAACATTTTTGATGAAAGCATTTCTCTGTTCCCCATTTAAAGCCCCTCCATATTGGGAATTGTGGTGTAAAAAGACAACGGATGCCATGACCAGTATTATAGAATTATCCACCACTAATTTTGTAATGAGATTTTTAAACTCAAAAGAATCTAATAAAAGAATCACTAAAACATATCAATTTCTGCAAGCACTTATCTGCTTAAATAGCCAAGGATACTTTATATTTGGTATCATTTTCTAATCCATTTCCAGCAGTCAACAACATTCTTCCTCCAAATGTCTGATAATCATTAGTTTCTTTCTGTGGTTCAGTGTCCATTCTTGGCAGTTGCAGAGTTTCTGCTCTTATTTCAACCAGAATTTTTATTTCTTGTAGTTCATTCTCCATCTCCATCATGCCCACAACATTTATGTCAAGAGTTTATCCTGGTGTTTGGTGTCTTTGTAGTTAGTGCTTCCTTTCCCTGATGTCTCCATCCTTTTTCAACCTTCAGTTTCATAGTGTACTTCTAAGCATGTGTCTCCATTTTGTTTATTTTTTGTGTTCCCTTTTCCTGCCATATCGCATTTCATTGTATTGCTACCATGACTCCATTCCCCCAAGTCAACATATTTCTATTTTTGTTCTCTTTATTCTACTAATTCTTTCACTATACTCGTCGTCTTTCTCTATTTTTGTCTGCTACTTCCATCGTACAGCTGCCATTTTCCTTGTATCGGAGTCTCTAGCACCCCCATTAGGTGCAATAGCTACACTTGGATGATCATGTATATTCCCAATGCTCTATTTCTACCCACTGCATCCATTTCCAAGCATGCAGTCCCGTAATAGTTTTACTTGGTTGTGTCTTACCATTCCTATGTATAACTTGTCTGCTTTGGATGTCTTTCCCTCCAGTCATCTTGCCATTCCTCCTCCCTCATTTCTTCATCTTTGGCTGTGCCTACATTCTCAAGTGGCATTCCATTCATAATGTCTTGTAGTTCCAAAGTTATGTTGATGCCCCTCTTGCATTTACACACCAGCAGTATAGTTTGTTTCCCTCTTTTTTTTTCTTTCCATTCTTTAAGAAAACTGTTGTAAAACTGTTAATAATCTATGTATCAGTGTATATATGTGGGCAGGAGAGGCCAATGGTATAGTGAGTAACGTTGTCACCTTGCAAGTAGATGTTCTCTGGTTTGGTTCTTGGCTATGGTGCCTTCTTTACACAGGCTGCATGTCCTTCCAATGTTTGTGGGGCTTTTTTTCTGGATTCTTCATTGTTCTTGATGCATGTAGTGTGTGTATGTATGTGGTGGAAGAACAGACTAGAAGTCTACTTCTGTTCTCTTACTTCTGTAGTAAGCTGTGTGGATGGCATCTGCTGATCATACAATACTAGTGTGATGTGACTCAATAACACTGGATGTATGTGCATGTATATATGTGTGTGTGTGTGTGTATATATATATATATATATATATATATATATATATATATATATATATATATATATATAATGTGTATATATATATATATATATATATATATATATATATATATATATATATATATAAAATATACAGTTAGTGGCATTTGTCAAATGTCAGCATGCCTAAAGTTGATTTAATAACATTGAAGCGTGAATGCCGACACTCCTCTGCGCATGCACTGAGGTTACTCCTCAGAACTTGCTAAATTTTAAAAAAGCCTCCCCTGCTAATTGTATATATACATCAACTCCAACATTACGCAATCCCTGGGGAAGGGGCATATTCCTCTTCCTTGGGAAGTATCTTTTATTGCACAACTGTTGACCATCTATATTGTCGACTAAAGTGGGTCAGCAATGGAGAACTTGATATTGGCTGCAATCAGCCAGTCTCTTAGAAACCATAAATGTGTATGTGTATATTTTTTTCCTTACTCTCCATTTTTTTTTTTGTCCAGCCTTTCCTGGATTATCCACTTACTGTCCAGTCTAGTCCTTATTTAATTTCATTTGCTACATCTGTAGTCCCTTTCTAAACAAAGTGGCCACTTATCATTCTCCACTTCATGTATGCTCAGCCTGCACCTCAGGATATTCCCTAACTTCCGTTTCTCTCTTACTCGCATGTTTCCTTCCTTCAGCAGTACTATGTCCCTTCTGTTTGTAGCCGCCCTGTTAATCACCATTTTCCTTTTAATGAAGTTCGATATCCCTTACACATTCTTGATGTCCATCTTTTCCCTTTCTTCCTCCTTCATACTTTCCGTCCTGTCTCCTTGCCTTTCCCTCCTTGTGCATTCCCATGCCCACCACCATCAAGATGTCCAGTGGCCCTTAGGCTTCCTTTGGTGCATAGAAGTTGTAGGGTCACTTAACTTAATTTATTCCCTGTCATAATACACAATCCACGTCTCATTATCCTCTTTAACACTGCTCTGTCTCTTTCTAAAGAGATGCCACTCTTAAAGTCATCTTTTCAGTCCCTCGTCTCTACTCTTCTGACCCATACTTCTAGTCCTGTGTTTGTCAAGCCCTTGCCTTTTCTCAGAATAAAGCTTGCAAAAATGTAAAGTGATATAAATGAACATAAATTATCCTGCTTTACCCACAAGATCCTGTAACAACCCCCCTTTCCCATTATCTCTGTGTTATTGCTAAAGGCGTCTTCTTCTTGCTAACATGCTGTCATATTGTATGTCTTATTGTGCACTGCTGTGTACTCTGATTTCCCTGACTCTTCCACACCTATAAGTTTCTAATTTATTCTGTCCTTATTCTTGCATTTTTTCCCTTCTGCTAGATACTGTGAACACTAATTACAGTTGTTAAATTGCAACACATTCCATATTCACAGTCCCTGCACGTTTACTTGTAGTACTGTAAGTTTATTTTTTCTCAAAAAATGTTTATTTTTCAAATACAGTTAAATAAATTCCATAGTATTTGTATATAACATATTAAATAACCATGTACACTATTTTCATCAGCCTGACATTATAATAGAGCTCAATATATACAATTAGTTTATAGGTATAACAATCCAGTTATCAGAGTGTAACTGTTCAGTTATTGTAAAGTGTCAATCAATGATAACACATTTTTCCATGGATTGCTAATAAATGGCTTAGGATGATTCCTTAATTCTTTCATTTTAATTTCCAACAATGTTGTAGTCTTCAGTAGGCTGCAGACATCTTCCAAAGTTGGTATTGTGTTTGTATTCCATCTTCTTGTTATACACTTCCTTGATATTGCAAGTATTGTCCATACTAGATAGATATTTGACTCATTCAAATAAGGACCTTCATACACATTTAATAATACTAGAGGTTTAGATAAGTTAAACAGTTAATTAAACCCTGTAAAAAGTTTTTAATACCATTCCAAAATGGCTTAATTTTAACACAGTCGAAAAAATGTGATTCCAGTCTACATTGTGTATTTGCTCACACCTCTAAGGGAGACAGCTAGAAAGGTACTTGGTGTGACATCTGGACAGAGGAAGGAGGACAAGGAGACCTGGTGGTGGAATGAGGAAGTACAGGAGAGTATAGAGAGGAAGAGGCTGGCGATGAAGAAGTGGGATTGTCAGAGAGATGAAGAAAGTAAACAGGAGTATAAGGAGATGAGCATGGTGAAGAGAGAGGTAGCGAAGGCTAAGGACAAGGCATATGGAGAGTTGTATGGAAGGTTGAACACTAAAGAGGGAGAAAAGGACCTGTACCGATTGGCTAGACAGGGGGACCGAGCTGGGAAAGATGTGCAGCAGATAAGGGTGATAAAGGATAATGAGGGAAATGTACTCACAAGCGAGGAGAGTGTGTTGAGCAGATGGAAAGAGTACTTTGAGGGGCTGATGAATGAAGAGAATGAGAGAGAGAGAAGGTTGGATGATGTGGGGATAGTGAATCAGGAAGTGAAACAATTAGCAAGGAGGAAGTATGGACAGCTATGAAGAGGATGAAGAATGGAAAGGCTGTTGGTCCAGATGACATACCAGTGGAAGCATGGAGGTGTTTAGGAGGAATGGCAGTGGTGTTCTTAACCAGATTGTGTAATGAAATATTGGAAAGTCAGAGGATGCCTGAGGAGTGGAGAAAAAGTGTTTTGGTACCTATTTTTAAGAATAAGGGTGATGTGCAGAGTTATACTAACTATAGAGGGATAAAACTAATCAGTCATAGCTTGAAGTAATGGGAAAGAGTAGTGGAAGCTAGTTTAAGAAGGAGGTGATAATTAGCGATCAGCAGTATGGTTTCATGCTAGGAAAGAGCACTACAGATGCAATGTTTGCCCTGAGACTGTTGATGGAGAAATATAGGGAAGGTCAGAAAGAGTTGCATTGTGTCTTTGTGGACTTGGAGAAAACATATGATAGGGTGCCTAGAGAGGAGTTGTGGTATTGTATGAGGAAATCAGGAGTGGCAGAGAAGTATGTAAGAGTGATGCAGGATATGTACAAGGTTAGTGTGACAGTGTGCGAGGTTAGTGTGACAGTGGTGAAGTCTGCAGTGGGAGTGACAGATCCGTTTAAGGTGGAGGTGGGAGGTGGAGGTGGGAGTACATCAAGGATCAGATCTGAGCCATTTCTTATTTGTAATGGTGATGGACAGGTTGACAGATGAGATCAGACAGGAGGCCCCATGGACTATGATGTTTGCAGATGACATTGTGATCTGTAGTGAGAGTAGGGATCAGGTTGAGGAGACCCTGGAGAGGTGGAGATGTGCTCTAGAGAGGAGAGGAATGAAGGTTAGCAGGACTAATACAGAATATGTGTGTGTGAATGAGAGGGAGGATAGAGGAATAGTAAGGATGCAGGGAGTAGAGTTGGCAAAGGTGGATGAGTTTAAGTACTTGGGATCAACAGCTCAGAGTAATGGTGAGTGTGGACGAGAGGTGAAGAGATTACAGGCAGGGTGGAATGGGCGGAGAAGAGTGTCAGAAGTGATTTGTGACAGACCGGTACCAGTAAGAGTAAAAGGGAAGGTCTACAAGAGGGTAGTGAAACCAGCTATGTTGTATGGGTTGGAGATGGTGGCATTGACAAAAAGGCAGGAGTCAGAGCTGGAAGTGGCAGAGTTAATGGGTGTGACAAGGATGGACAGGATTAGGAATCAGTATATTAGAGTGTCAGCTCAGGTTGGACGGTTTGTAGACAAAGTCAGAGAGGCGAGATTGCGTTGGTTTGGGCATGTGCTGAGGAGGGATGATGGATATATTGGGAAAAGGATGCTAAGGATGGAGCTGCCAGGTAAGAGGAAAAGAGGAAGGCCTAAGATAAGGTTTATGGACGTGGTGAGAGAGGACATGCAGGCGGTTGGTGTGACTGAGCAATATGCAGAGGACAGGAAGAAATGGAAACAGATGATCCGCTGTGGCAACCCCTAACGGGAACAGCCGAAAGAGAAGATTTGCTCACACCTCCAACATATTCACTTTGTGAAAGAATTAATTTTAGTAATTCTATCTGGAGTTAAGAATGCACTGTGCAAGCATTTCCAATTAAAAACTTTCCAGTATTGTGTAAAAGATGTATGTTTTATTGATAATAAAATATTTGATTTAATTTCTTCAATTAGCTGTGAAGTGTCCTTTTGTTATGTAATTCCAGTGTGCGGATTTTGGTGTTGTTTTTTTAATTCATCAATATCTTGTAAAATTTCGAAATACTATTTCCCATGTCATAATCATTAAATATGATTTCATATAGGTATTTTTTTAAGTTTCGGTATTTTTTTAAATGAAGAATTACTAATTATTTTGTATAAATCTTGCGACTACGTCAGAATGCTTTGCATAGTTAGCCAATCTTGTTGTGGAATTTTGTATGTTGCTTCTATTGTTTGCATATCCAAAACTTTTAGTTCTTTGATACATTGAAACCAACAAACAAATCCTTTCTGTTCCCAGGAATTAATTATTTCTCTGTATATTTTATGTGGATAGCTCTTTGTAACTATGAATGGTGTTAAAAGATCAAACCAGATTTTTTAATCTAGATTTGCATTAATAATTTTCCTAAAGGAGTCAATGTAATAATTAATCATACAAGTTTTAGTGGGCATAGTTATGTTGTATTGAATAGTAATGCATATTGTGCCATGGCAAATTGTTTTTATCTTTTTTAAATTTTTTTGTAAATCAAATTCATTTATTGATATTACAGTTAGTAATTCTTTCCAATTTGCAGAATAATTTGGACTTATCCAATCTGAGAATGTTTTAGATATTGATGCTTTTATATATGTTTCTATATCAGGAAAGTTTAATCCTCCCTGTTTCCATGGTCTGATATGATGTATTAAAGCTATTCTGTTTCCTTTGGGAAACCATAAACATTTTATTAGGCATGAGTTTATTTCTTTGAGTATATTCCTTTCTGGTAACAGTTGTATTGCCAAAGCTATATATAGAATCTTGGGTAGTAAAAACATTTTTATTAACTGTAGTCTATCTTCAAATGTTATTATTATTTTGTTCCACTTTTCCACAGAGATTTTAATTGTATTGATGATATTATTGTAGTTTTTTGAGACTAATTCATTATTATTCTTGCATAACTCAATTCCTAGATATTTTAAGGTAGATTCTTGTTTCCCTATGATGTGATTTCCCTTTGTCTGCAATTCTTTTTTTTAATTTAAAAATAAAAAGTTTGATTTATTGAAATGGAGTCCTGAAGTCCTGAAAAATGTTTCCATTAAAATATCTACTTTTTCTAATGTCTCTTTTGTATTGGATAATGTTAATAATATGTCATCAGCAAAGAGCATTACTTTAGAATTGTATTGTTCATAAACATCTACTCCTTTGATTTTTGTATTGTTACATATTGAATCTGCCAATATTTCAATAGCCAAAGCAAATGGAATCAGTAACATGGGACATCCTTGTTTATTCAGAGGTGAAAGGACCTAGCTTAACATACGCTAAATTATTTGTATATATATTCTTTTGTAGATGAACAAAGGAATAAGGAAATTCAAATAACACCAGAATTTTGAATAAATAGTCCCAATTTAGGGAATCAAAGGCTTTCTCTATACCTAAGCCAATTATGAGTGTTTATTTTCTTTATTAATATAATCTGTAAGAGAAATTATCCTTTAATAGGTTCATAGGTTTATAGATTAGTACTAAGCTAACTGCCCTTGCGAGCCATTTTAAGCCTAGCCTATTATCCCTTGTGAGACTCAAATCCTGCACCTTGTGTTTGTAAGGCAAACACCTTAACTATTAGGCCACCTTCCTTAATATTGTCATATGTGTGTGTCTATGATATATAAATCCAGTTTGATCATTATTTATTGTTTTGGTTAGGGGTATTTTCATTCTGTTAGTTAATATTGTCATAAATATCTTGTAGTCATTTATTTAATAATGCTAGAGGTCTATATGAGGTATAGAGGTTTGGGGATTTGTTTTCCTTTAGGATTGGTGTAATTAAGGAATATCTCCAAGAGGGTGGTATTAAAGCTTATGACTGAATTTCAAATAGATTTTTATGGAAGAGAGATAGTATCTATGAAGGAAAAAGTTTATATATTTTCATAATTATGCCATCTGTATCTGGAGCTTTATTATTTTTACCCTCTTTTATTGTATCTGTAATTACTTTGTAGGATGTGGGTGCTTGCAGATCTAGTTTTAGTTTTTCTGTTTTTTTATATTAGAACATTTTCATCTAGATTTAATTGATCGATATGTATATTTTCTTTTTGGAAAGGTTCCATATAGTGATTTTTATAGGCATCAAGAATGTCACCTATATCAGAGACATTTTTCCCTTTCTTTTCATGGAAGATACTTTTAATGTTATTAGCTTTTGATTTTATTTTGATTCTTGTGGCTAAATTATGTAGATGTTTGGGAGAAGTGGCCATGGTATTAATTTTTAGTTTTTCTAAAGCTAAACTAGTTTTGTGTGTTAGAATTTCATTGTATTTATTGTTTAATACTTCTTTCTTTTTCATCTCCAAATGATTTTGATTTTTTTCAGCTTTTACTGACAACAGTTTGGATTGTAGATCTAATAATTCAGAATCCCATTCTCTGATTTTTTTTTTATACCAAGTTAGGGTTTTAGCATATATGTAAGCTTTTAATGAGTCCCATATCATTATTTTATTTATCACTGTGGTGTAATTAATATCTAAGAAGAACTGTAGTTCAGATAATAACCAGGGTTTGAACTCTTTAATTGTAGTTATATATGCTGGAATTCTGGAGTTAAAGATTAATGGTTTGTACCCATTTTGAAGTTTTAGTATCAACGAATTGTGGTCTGAAAAGGGTCAGGGAGTGATTGAGAAATTAATGATTTTAGAGTGTAAGTCATGGGCAGCAAATATTTTATCTATTCTAGTTTGGGTACTAATTCTGTGATCTTGATGGGAAAACAACAGAGATTTATCTTTTTTAAATTTGAAAGTATCTACAAGATGAAATTATTCTACCCACTTGTTTAAAGCTTTTGATACAGCAGATGTACGCAGCAGTCTTTTATTTGTAGTTTCAGAAGTATCATATATACAGTCAAAATCTCCTCCTAATATTAGGTTGCCTTTATAATTATTGAAAATGAAATCCAAGTGTTTTTTTTTTTTTTTTAACAGTTCCTGATCCAATGCCTGGGAACCAGTATAGCTTGGCTAGGGTCCATATTCTGTTATTATAATTAACTGTTACTAATACCATAAGGCCTTCTTTATCTTCATACTTATGATTTCTGGGTTAATCACATTTCTTTTCCGTAAAATTGTTACCCATTTTGTCTTTGTCTTGTAAGTGGATTGCGTCAATATCATATAGTCCTTAGGATTCCATTTCTAATTGTCATTTGTTTTGAAATGAGTTTCTTGAAGGAAGACAATTTCTGCTTTTTTCAGTTTTAAATATTTCAATAGATTTGATCTCTTGCTAGGATTATTTAAGCCATTGGTATTTAAAGATAATAAAGTTAAATCCAGCTTAGGTTATTTAGACTATGTATTTTTTGTTTTATTGTGACTATTAAACATTTTCCTCTGATAACTATAAAGTATATGTTTGAGCTTTTAAAGGAAATTATCAGTTTTATACTTCGAGTGTTTACCAGTAAAGTAATGTTTTGGTCAGGCATACTAAAAATGTTTTTGTGAAATAAATTTAAATTAATAAATGTTAACAAAACTAAGATCCGCATTAGCCAATGAATGAAAATCATTCCTAATCTGATGGATAAACCTAAGTCCATCAGATTATCACTCATACCTTGACAATCCAGAACATCGGAGCTGCATAAATTGAATTATCATATAGAATACGTGTAATAGAATAAGCAGTATTTATATTATTTTGAACAGATATAGTACTATTGTAGATTAGACAGAATTCTAATGCAATATAAATGTCTACTTATTGTATAAGCAGTTAATTTTTACATGATAAGCAATTCAATCTAAGTAAAGTAGGATGTATCATATATAAAACCTCAGTAAAAGATTATAGCACACAGTTATTTAACATATTCACCCTTATTGATGAAGTCTTTCAAAACTTATTACTTAATATAAATAGACGGTAATAATAATATTTATACCTAATGTTTATACAATGCATTTTAGTGGATATATCAGAAGTTATATTTCATTGTTTGCCGGCATTTAAGTAATCACTTTGTTGCTAACTTACTTAAAGCACCAAATTTGTTTTATGTGGACAGTGATGAAAGTTAGTGCATTTTAATTATCAGTGCATTCATATCCCCCCATTTCCTACACATAATTTACATATTTGTCATTTCTTATTATAAAATGAGTGAAATTATAGGTTAAAAACAACAAATTCACTTATTGTGATTAATGATTACAAGTTCCCTTTCCATATTTATAAATTGCCATTTTATGGCATATACTGAAACTTTTTAGATTTAAATGGCAACATTCTATTTTGTATAATCAGCAAAGGTTAAACGGAGTGATTATTGTCAACTTAATACTTTTTGTTCAGAATGTGATTGTTACATTCTGTGACATTCCTAGTTCAGACTTGTATTGTTTCCCTTGAACAACTTTGTCAGTTGGATGTCATGTATAAAACATCAGCTACCTTGGTAACAGTTTAAGTATTATGTATGGTCAAGATGGGTTACAAAATCACAATTCAAGTTAAAAGAATTGTATGACTTGTTATGCACATTTACTTATATGAATAAAATCATCATGCTTCCCCTTGATGATCAGTATAGTGTATTTCATTTATGACAAGTTAAATTAGTAGTGTTATTATACACAAGCCCATGTTATTAAACTGAGTGTCTATTGTCAATTTAATACTATTTGTTCAGAATATGATTGTTACATTCTGTGACATTTCAAGTTCAGGCTTCTATTGGTTCTCTTGAACAACTTTGTCAGTTTGATGTCATGTCTAAAACATTAGTTACCTTCGTAACCACTTAAGTATTATATATGGTCAAGATGGGTTACAAAATCTACAATTCAAGTTAAAACAATTACATGACTTGTTATGCATATTTACTTATATAAGAAAATCATCATGCTTCCCCTTGATGTTTAGTGTAGTGTATGTCATTTATGACAAGTTAAGAAAGTAGTGTTGTTATACACAAGCCCGTGTTATTAAATCCTGTTTTTAATATCTAAATTCAGCAGACTGCTTCATCTTGTATGACGATTATATATTTTATGTCTAGATTTACTAAAATCATACATTACATAACTGTTGTACGTTTTTGTTTTTTTTTGGGCTGTTGCATAGTTATTTGAGAGACCACAAGCTGTAATGCTTATTCTTATTATTAGCTCCTTCCAAGCATGTTTATACAGTCCATAGACATTAAATTATGAGACCCTTCTGGTTTCTTATTTGTTATAAATATATTTCCATCCTTACATACACACATATCAGTACTTCAAGCACGGGCAACAATGACCATGCAGTTTTGCCAGAATGCTATTCACTAGTTCATTTGGTGTGTTTCCAGGCTGTTCTTAAAATATACCAACAAATTCAGAGGAAGACACAAGAGTAGTAGTAGTAGATATCCATTTTATTCCTTCTGTCCTGGTACCTCAGCTTTTCGCCTTCAATGGGACATATATTTGCATTTTCAGTCTCCTTTTTATATATGCTTTAATTAATTAATTAAACATCAATCAATCAATTAAACATCATTATATCAAATAATTTAACTCATTCACCACTGAAATATATTTCAAGGAAGGAAACATTTCTCTTAAACTTTTTACAAACACATTTTTTCCTTTTCTTTTACTTAATCTACGAATTTTATAAATATTACTTACAAAATATGAACTGTAAACTAAACACTCCAAATATTAATTAATAAATTTCATAGTACAATAAATTCTTTTTCAGATGTACATGCATATAACAACTGATCACTATCAAATATCAATGTTACAAAACTTCAATTTTAATACATGATAAATCATTTGATGAAAACAGAATATCATTAATACCCATTAAATTTCTAAGTTCATTCCTTTAGGAAATAGGGTATGATACTCAATGATGAACCTTTGTTCTAACTTACTCAAAACTACTTTGTAATTTCCTCTATTTGAATGAGGCCTGGCTAACACACTAAACTTGAAACTATCATTTTCACCATTGTGTATGCTGCAAAATGTGCAGCCACAGGGCTCTCTAAGTTTCCCCTCCTTATGTCACCTAGGTGTTCCAAAATACGAATCTTAACTTGTCTAGTAGTTTGTCCGATGTACCATTTGGCTGGAATACAATCACAGCCTAAAATGTAAATGACCCCTGTTGACCTACAATCAAACCTTTCGAAAGCAGTGTACATCTTTCCATTGATCTTCAAACCATGCATATTTTTAGTTTTACTACAGACAGAACATTTCCCACATTTGTACATCCCAACCATGCCATCTCTTCTTACTTCAACTTTTCTATTTAAGATCTCTTTCAAATTGGATACCTTTTATAAGAAAAAGTAATATGTTTGGGAAAAAGGTGACCTATTGTAAAATCTTCACATACAACTGGCCATAACTCCCTAATAACCTTTTCCATAATACATGAGAAATCAGAGTATTTGGATACAAAAAACAATTTATCTAAGTTTAGTGCATTTTCAAACTCAAATGTATGTTTATGCCCTCGCGTCCCAAATGCTCTATTTTCACACAATTTTTGTTTTATATATTCAAGCCTATCCTGCTCATATCCACGAGAATATAATCTATCCGAAATTTCATCACACACCTCTTCCCAAAGGTTTTTATCTGAAGTATTTCTTAGATTCCTTTTAAATTCTCCTTCCGGTATGGCTTTGATCAAATGTGCAGGGTGCATGCTACTAGCATGTAAAAAATTATTCACTGAAGTGGGTTTCCTATAGGTTTTATGCTCAACCAAACCATTTGCCCCCACATAGAATTCTACATCAAGAAAGGGAATTTGAAATTCAGAAATGTGTGCCACAAACTTTAAACCATGGTGATTGCTGTTTAAACTCACCATGAATTAGATCAAAAGAGTCATGCTCCCTTTACACACAAAAATCAAATCATCAATGTAACGTTTGAAAAAAATTACATTATTAACAAAAAATGTGTTTTGATACATAAATTCCCTTTCAAATTCCCCCATGTAGATCACAGCATAACTAGGGGCAAAAGCTGCACCCATAGCTGTTCCTTTTTTCTGCAAAAAATAATCCTTCTTCCACAAAAAATAGTTATGTGTTAAGCTAAACTCAAGCAAACTTAACAAAAATCTAGTATATGGTCCTTCCCCCATCATTTTGTACACTGCTTCCAAACCCCACCTAGTTTTGATGTTGGTGTAGAGTGATACAACATCAACAATAGCCCAATAATAATTCTCTTCCCATTTCAGTCCTTTTAAAGCCACACATACATCCTGTGTATTCTTAACGTGAGATTGAACCTTTGGCAAAAATTTCTTTAAATGATGGTCCAAGAAAATATTAACTCTCTCAACAAAAGACCCAATCCCCGAAATAATAGGTCTACCTGGAGGATTGGTAACATTTTTATGAATTTTAGGGATTATGTACATAAAGGGATGTTGGGGTTCCTTCATGGTTAAACTTTTTACATCCTTACTAGTGAAAAATCCCAATCTTTCACCTCTCTCTAATAATTCATGAAGTTCACCAGAATAAGACTCAAGGGGGTTACTTCCTAGCTTTTGATAAGTATCATCCACCAATAAATTATTGATTATGTTCTCATATTTATCTTTGTTCATGATCACCCAGTTTCCCCCTTTATCCGCCGGTTTGACAGTTACTTTATCTAATTCCATCCTAAATGTTTTCAAGGCCAACCATTCATTTTTAGTTAAATTAAACATCTTTTTTCGCATACAAAAAGCTTTATGTTCCAATTCCAGTTTGGCCATAACAACATGTTCAAAGGCATTTATTGCCGAAGATTTCTTAGGAGGCATAAAAGTGCTGTCACCTGGAAAATGGGGGACTTTTAAGTGACCATAACCACCTCCAAAAACCCCCTCCAAGTCAGATTCCATCAAAAACTCATGAACGTTTTCATTCTCATTTTCATCCCTAATAACATCCAATTCCATGCCTTCATAATCATATATACTTAAATTTAAGAGAGTTTCATCAAAAACATCACTTTTTTCTTTAATTTTACTTTTTTCTTTTTCATAAAAATGAACATTTAAATTTAATTTTCGGACAAATGTTTTAACATCAAAAATGAGGTCTGAAATGGATGGTATCCTGGTGGGTACAAATTTTGTCCCTTTTGAGAAAACACTCAACATTTCATCAGACAGGGTAAGGTCAGAGAGATTAATCACATTCAAACCATCATTGGCAGTACTATCAGCACTAAATTCCATTTCATTCTCATCACAACTTCCAATAGTAGCAATAGGCTCACACAATATATTATACTCATTTTGACAATCATAAGATGCTACTAATTCAGTATTATCCTGATAGGTGACATTAATATCATGTTGCACATTTATGCTGGGCTCTCTAAACTCTAAACCAAATTTCTGTCCCAAGTCATTCCCAGTAACATCACTGACAGACTGGTTCACTTCTTCATCGTTAGACATCTGTTCTACAGAGACACCCAGTGAACCAAACATTGTTTTTTCATGATTTAATCTTGATACTAAGTCCAAAGATTCAAAACTATCAGCTGTATGGGTAACCAAAATAGCATTATAGTTTGAAGAACTAGCAGTGCTGTTAAAACATTTATTGTCCACAACATCTAGCAGCTCAATCCTCCCATTAACTGAACAAAAATATTCCGGAAAAACATTAACATTAACCTGTCCTACATTAGTAGTTTCATCTAAACAGTCAGTTTCCAGAGTAATGCATCGCTCAAAATTCCCTTTCCTGTTACCACTTTCAAACTCATCAGTATTATTACATACAAAAATATTTGTACAAGATTGCCTGATTCCATCATATACAGAACTTGCCGCTCGTCCTACACTTTTATTATTATCATCAATATCTAGACAGTTTGCACCCCCCACATTTGGCGCCTGTTCCGAAAAAACATTAAGCGGCTCAGACAACAACCCTTTAAAACTGGGTTCTACCACTTGGTCCGTTACACCATAAATGTTAGTAATATCAATACCGGAAGAAGCATCCAATCGTGAGCTGCTCTTAATATCTACACATTCAATATCCGCCAAACATAGCTGCTCAACATTCCCGCATTCAGCGGAAGACAAAGCGTCAGCGTATCTTGGTTCAGTACAACTGTTCAAACAATCAGTCAGTTTTCCAACCCTCCCATACACATTTCCAATGAACTGGGAGTGATCATTAATAATGGTAGTACCTTTAGAGGCAGTATCTAGTACATTCAATATTTCACAAGTTTTAAAGGATACAGTACCGGAGAAAGCATTAATATATTGTGAGCTGCCATCATTATTCAAACATTCAGTATCCGCCGGACATGGCTGCTCAAACCCCCCACATTCAACGGAAAACAGAACATCAACATCTCCTGATTCAGCACAACTATCAGAACATTTAGCTAGTTGTCTAGTCCTCTCATACATATTATCAGTGAGCTGGGAATGATCAACAACATTAGTAGCATGTCCAGAAACACCATCTAGCACATCCAACTCTTTAGAAATTTCACACGTTTTGAATATAAGCGCATCAGATCTAGATGCGCTACTACTTTTTAACATGCTGTCCTCTAAAAACCCAGAGTGCTCATACACATAACTACCACCCTTTTTAAAGTTTTTTTCTTTACTTTTTTTATCACTTTTTTTACCTTTTTTAACATTTTTAGCAGAATAAAGCATTTTTTCATCATAAACATTAACATTTCCTTGTGCATTTGAAAACAAGGTACGCTGAGCGTACGGGAGATTTAAAGTCAGTTTTTTGACTGATTGCTGACTTGCAAATGACTTGTCTTACCCTGTTGTTTTCTGGTTGATCTCGTCTGTACATTGTATGACTTGGTTCTGGAGTTCTGATTTACCCTTCGGTTCTCTTCATTATCCATGTCCTCAACCACAATGTCCTCAAAGGACACGCTCTTTCGACTACCACCAGTCTCTATAGAAGAACAGGAAGAAATTTCATCATTTCCTGCTCTGTTTCTTTTGAAGTTTCTTTTGAAACGGCGCCCTCTTCTGGGCCAGTTGTAAATTTCATTCTTTTCATAGTCATTAACATCCCTATTCAGTTTAGATTTCTTCCTAGCCATCACTTCATTTTCAATTTTCTTTAACTTCTCATTTATTTCTTTAAATTTTGATTGAAACATAACATTGGATACCTTGTTTTTTACCTCTTGTTGTAAGTCAATGATTTTACTATGTAAACTGTCCATAGTTCTTTGATTCTTTTTAATCAGGATTTTCAACCAGCTTAGACAACAGTCTTGAGCAGCTTGTCTCCACTCAATCAGCAAATCATTTTCATCTTCCTTAAAACCTCCTGCAGGCAATTTATCTATGCGCAGACCTCTAGGTGTTATATTCAGCATCACATACTTCTCAAGTAATTTGGAGTCATAGAAAACAGTCATTTCTTTTGCCATTATACGCTCAAGATGCAAAAATTCTTCAGAACAAGTTTCACTGCTGCCCCCAGTCCACAAATCAGAGGCAGCATATTTTCTCTCTCTTTCTTTCAGTACATCAGCAAAAGAAAAACTCTCACCACTCTGTGCTACCTCTGGAATAGACATCTTCGAACACTAGTAAAGACAAACTTCAACACTTGGAAACTGCAATACACCAACAAATTCAGAGGAAGACACAAGAGTAGTAGTAGTAGATATCCATTTTATTCCTTCTGTCCTGGTACCTCAGCTTTTCGCCTTCAATGGGACATATATTTGCATTTTCAGTCTCCTTTTTATATATGCTTTAATTAATTAATTAAACATCAATCAATCAATTAAACATCATTATATCAAATAATTTAACTCATTCACCACTGAAATATATTTCAAGGAAGGAAACATTTCTCTTAAACTTTTTACAAACACATTTTTTCCTTTTCTTTTACTTAATCTACGAATTTTATAAATATTACTTACAAAATATGAACTGTAAACTAAACACTCCAAATATTAATTAATTTCATAGTACAATAATAGTACAAAAATTTCGGATAGATTATATTCTCGTGGATATGAGCAGGATAGGCTTGAATATATAAAACAAAAATTGTGTGAAAATAGAGCATTTGGGACGCGAGGGCATAAACATACATTTGAGTTTGAAAATGCACTAAACTTAGATAAATTGTTTTTTGTATCCAAATACTCTGATTTCTCATGTATTATGGAAAAGGTTATTAGGGAGTTATGGCCAGTTGTATGTGAAGATTTTACAATAGGTCACCTTTTTCCCAAACATATTACTTTTTCTTATAAAAGGTATCCGAATTTGAAAGAGATCTTAAATAGAAAAGTTGAAGTAAGAAGAGATGGCATGGTTGGGATGTACAAATGTGGGAAATGTTCTGTCTGTAGTAAAACTAAAAATATGCATGGTTTGAAGATCAATGGAAAGATGTACACTGCTTTCGAAAGGTTTGATTGTAGGTCAACAGGGGTCATTTACATTTTAGGCTGTGATTGTATTCCAGCCAAATGGTACATCGGACAAACTACTAGACAAGTTAAGATTCGTATTTTGGAACACCTAGGTGACATAAGGAGGGGAAACTTAGAGAGCCCTGTGGCTGCACATTTTTGCAGCATACACAATGGTGAAAATGATAGTTTCAAGTTTAGTGTGTTAGCCAGGCCTCATTCAAATAGAGGAAATTACAAAGTAGTTTTGAGTAAGTTAGAACAAAGGTTCATCATTGAGTATCATACCCTATTTCCTAAAGGAATGAACTTAGAAATTTAATGGGTATTAATGATATTCTGTTTTCATCAAATGATTTATCATGTATTAAAATTGAAGTTTTGTAACATTGATATTTGATAGTGATCAGTTGTTATATGCATGTACATCTGAAAAAGAATTTATTGTACTATGAAATTTATTAATTAATATTTGGAGTGTTTAGTTTACAGTTCATATTTTGTAAGTAATATTTATAAAATTCGTAGATTAAGTAAAAGAAAAGGAAAAAATGTGTTTGTAAAAAGTTTAAGAGAAATGTTTCCTTCCTTGAAATATATTTCAGTGGTGAATGAGTTAAATTATTTGATATAATGATGTTTAATTGATTGATTGATGTTTAATTAATTAATTAAAGCATATATAAAAAGGAGACTGAAAATGCAAATATATGTCCCATTGAAGGCGAAAAGCTGAGGTACCAGGACAGAAGGAATAAAATGGATATCTACTACTACTACTCTTGTGTCTTCCTCTGAATTTGTTGGTGTATTGCAGTTTCCAAGTGTTGAAGTTTGTCTTTACTAGTGTTCTTAAAATATCCAAGCCAATATTTGTCCTGTTCCATTTTACCAGCCTGTTCAATGCAGTGGTCACTCTGCCAGTGAACCACTCAACACACCTTCCGTTCCCACAGATATTTCCACAAAGGAAATCTGATGACCCTCTAGCACTTCCCAGCAATCCCAAACACCCCCAGAATCAGCTATCCCCATATGCCCAACACGTCCAAGCAAGTTCACCTCCCAGACCACTGCAGAGGGTACTTCACAAGACCAAGTGATCTTAGTCTTTCACAATAACTCAGACTTCCACTCTTATGTAAGTCCTTAATGTGTTTGGACCAAGATGCATTTTAAGTATAAAATTGTGCGCATTATTTTTTATTTATTTATTTATTTTTTTATCAATAATCAACTTAATGAGCTAAACGAAGTGTTGGGAGACACTCAATATGTGTACATGTGGTTTAAAACAGCCCTTTTATTATATAATTTTTTTGTAAAACCAAAAGCTTCATTGCAGATAATCATCTCGGAGGCTCCTCAGAGCCATTAAGCATTATCGTCACTCCGTCTCCTTTATCATAGCAACCTGGGAACGTCTGTTTCTGTTGGTGTGTCTGTGTACTGCATACCAGAGGCTCGCAATGCACCTGAAGCAAAGCTTCACTTCACTCCAGCTTCAAGCATAAATTTCCTCCCTTGCAGCGAGGCAGCAGCCAGGAAAAGAAAGGAGAGCAAACAGATAAAAAAAAAAAAAAAACTTCCCAACAAGCTGCCACAACAAGAGAGAACACAGTCTTCAGCCTTCCCACCTCTCACTCAGCAGATGTATAAACAAACTGTTCTCTGCCAAAATATCCCAAATCACAGTTTTATCCACCCCCTTTCCCTGGATCCAGGCTAAAACACCAAATGTCTCTTCCTAATACATAAGCATCAGTAAACCTCGATCACAAGCCGCAGCCCACAGCTTCCTGGAGACAAAAACGGCAGCATACAAAAGCTGCCAGACACAGCTGCATCCACACACACCATGTCAGGCTTAATCAAACAGCACTCGAAGCTATGATACCTGCTATAATTGATATTAACTATGTTTAGACAGAATGATAATGACATTTGTACTAGCTGCCAGATACAGCTGCATCCATGCACACCATATCTGGAGTGGTCAAACAGCACTTGTACCTGTGATACCTGCCATAATTGATATTAACTATATTTAGACAGAATAATGATGACATTTGTACTAAGAGTTTACTACTATTATTTAATCAGGATATACATGACATTCCTAAATCATACTTTAACTGAAGAAGGCATTAGTCTCCATGACATCATTTTTTTTAAACACTCACCTGTTACTGCTATTATATGTCATGTTAATTTGTTACATTGGTGTCTGAACTCTGAGGAATGGTACCTTGTTGAATTAGTTAATTAATTACTTAAATTATTATAAGTAAAATCAATGAAAAATGAGCAAGATAAGTATTCATTGAGTTCAAGTAGGGGGAATAGAAACTTACATGTTTGTATTATATGTTGCTTTGTTTGGCTTATATATAATGTAAATAGTAACTCATCTTGACCTACCTTTGTTTGTGAAGAATTATTGGACTCTTTGAACATTCTGAATAAATCATTACTTTTTCTCAGTTGTAAGAAACCCTCCTTTTTTAAATAAAAACAGATGATAAGTGATGTACCGTATCAGTTGATACTTTGAGAGATGTAGTTGTAAGAGTTATTTTTTTGGGATAGCTATCTTGGAATCAGTTTTTTGTTTCTTCTTTCTAGCATCAGTCCAAGGATTTGTTTCTTTTATTCTTTTAAGAGTAGGGGCCATCCATTCCATTTCTTCTGGGATAGACACTATGTTGTTTTGATGATTATAATAGCTTCTTCTAAGTCATTAAAGGTCATTATCTTATTGGCAAAAAGTATTTTTATCTTGGCTGGAAAGGCCAGCTGTGCTTTAATGTTGTTTAGTTTCAACAGTTTTATTATTGGCCAGATTTTTTTCCTTTGTTCTAGTATTCTGGAAGAATTATCATTGTCAAACTTTATCAGGCTTTGATTGTGTTTTAAAGGTGATTTTTTTTCCAAACAGATTTTAATATTAGTTCCTTGTCCAGAAATGAAATAAATTGTATAACTATGGATCTAGGTGAAGTATTTGTTGAGTTAGAAGCAGGTTTCCTCATTGCTCTGTGCACCCTTTCAATACAAATAAAAGCCCCTCTTTCAAGTCTAAAAATTCAAGAATCCAGGTTGTTAAGAATGAAATAATGTCTTCTCCTTCAGTGTTTTCAGGCAGACCAAAGATCCTTATGTTGTTTCTCCTTTCCCTGTTTTCTAAGTCATCTATTTTTTTTTCTCAATTTTTTTTTTTATTTTTCAAATACATTTGAATGAATTCCATAGTATTTATACATAACATCTTAAATAACTATGTACACTATTTCCATTAGCCTGACACTATAGCAGATCTTAATGTATACAGTTACTTTATAAGTATGTCCAATCCATTATCAGAGTGTCTGATCAATTATTGTATAGTGTCAATCAACGATAAGACTTTCCCCCCAAGGGTTGCTGATAAATGGAGTTGAATAAATTCTTAGTTCTTTAATTTTAATTTTCAATAATGCTGTGGTCTTCAGTAGGCTATATAAGTCTTCCAAAGCTGGTATTGTGTTTAAGTCATCTATTTTGTTAAGCAGCCATGTATTCTGTTTAAGCAGAAATTCTTCTTGGAATTCTTCCTCTTTGAGTCTCCCTTCAATTACATTTAGAGAAGTCTCTGTATTTGTTATTTTTTGTGTTGCTGTAATAGTTCCTTAAGAGTATCACTCTGTTTTTGAGAATTTAATTTGAGGTTTTCCATGTCATTTTTAAAGCCATCCATCGTCAAAGATAGTTCCTGTAAGGTAGATGCCATCAATTGCAGTTCTTTTTTCAAAGCAGCATCTGGATGAGAATTCCTTGAGTTATTCATATTCAGTGACTCAATATATCGCCAAGTTACTTGACAGGAACATTTTTGTATATCTCCACCAAAATTGATATTTATGTAGTTTAGTAGTTTATGTTTATATTTCTGATGTTTTAAACTTGAAAGTAATAACATTTTCCTATATTATTATACTAGTTTATGGAGCTCTCAAAATTCACTGCTCTCAGTTGGCCCTGTAGGCTCCACCCCTCACTTGATATATTTTGATGTGATGTATATCTTTTTGTATGATGGTTGTATTTTATTTGCTTCACTGCACATGTGTTGGTCTTACTTTCACACTGAGCACCAAGCTCCAGAGGTATTTAGTTTATTTTAAGTAATTAAGTTGCCAAATGCCTTGTCTATGCTTGATGGAAACCTAGTCTGTCATACCTATTATTTCCGTTGTAGTCTTATGTGTCTGAAATAATGCTGGGTTCTTATTTTCAGCCTATGACTTGAATAACAAACGTTTACGTCAGATTAAGGAGCAAGTGATAAATGACTGCAGGCACAATCCAAAAATCCTTTTCCAGTTCTTGTTGGATACTGCACAGTTTGAATTTGTCTTGAAAGAGGTAATGTGTCAGAAAATATTCAGAAGTACCATTTCTTAGAACTTTGCACAGTAGTAGTAGTGTAATTAACACATTTAGTGGAAATGTTTCAATATTATTATGCAAGGCACTGTGTTTATTATGTTTTCTTTTTGTTATGCTGTAAGCAACTCTTTAAACTGATTTCCTGCAGCAGTGATCCTGCTATTAAAATATCAGTTGTTGTGGTGCCTGCTCAAAATTGTATTTTCTGCAACTGGACAGCACAAGTACTGTCAGATCTATGTGGCATCAAACTTCACAGGAATTTGACCAATATCATGAAAAAAATAAATACTTAACATAACCTCGATCTGTTTTAGAGAAAATTATGAGTTTTCCATCATCACGTTTCAAGTATTTTTTTTCTAGGTTCTCTCCTCCCCCTTCCCCCGTCTGCAAACCATCAAACATCCCCCTGCTGGACGTGATTCCAATCATTCCTTAGTGGTGGGGAGGCCCCATATCCACTTCTGGGGAGACATCCAGAGGGGCCATCATTCAGACATACTTTAGTGAGTTTTGTGCTTTCACAGCCATCCTAACAGTGAGAGCATTTTTTTGGTTAATTCCCTAACCCCCCCCCCCCTGCATCACAGGAGAGACTCGCAGTGCCTTCCTCCTGCAACTGTACACTCCAGTGCACTCACTAATAAGGAGTACCACCTGACCATGGCTTGAAGAGCTGAAAGCCCACCCTAGAACACCCACTTCAATGCTGCCCTCCTCTGAGAGATTGTGGTTATGTGCATTTGGTCTGCCCCACACTCCCCTCCCCAGGATGGGCTTGTCCATTCTCAGCTGCCCATGCCAAATGCCAAGTTCACTAACCAAACTCTTGTTGCTTGTGTCATGGTCAGGGCTTTATCACTGTATGCTACAAACACTGGCTGCAGTAATTTAACATTTTACCACAGAGGCATCAGACTTCGCTTTATTCCAGACACTGTCAGATAATATCGCATGATATCAGCTAGTAATCTAACAGAGCACACATTTTAAGGGAGTATGGGCAATGTGACTAGCTGTGAAGTTTTTTTTTTATTATTTCTCTTCAATCCGAAATGGTTGCTTCGGACAATAGCAATGTCATGCAGTAGCTAAACAAAAATGGAGGAATGAATGGAGTCTTTTCTTTTTTGCAGTTTGGCTTTAAAGATGTGGCATGAGGCCTCCAAAAAATGTACCTTTCTAACCTATTAGCAGGCATTTTGAGCATAAGTATCTGTTGCTTATGTGTAAGCTGGATGCAGCAGTACTTATAGCCATAGGCCAGCAGTGGGATTCATCACAGGAAGACCTAGTTGCCACCCTAGAAAATGCTCACCTTAAAGAGTTAAATGGTTAGGGATCCTGGAAG
Organism: Protopterus annectens; assembly: GCF_019279795.1. NCBI lineage: Eukaryota > Metazoa > Chordata > Ceratodontiformes > Protopteridae > Protopterus > Protopterus annectens. Next base: position 90,656,177 of record NC_056732.1, on the reverse strand, counting down.
AAACAGTTGGAAAGACAAATGCCTTTTCATTTTCAGTAGAGCACCCTCTGCAGACCTTTCTTGCAGCACCCTTGTGTAATATTCTGCTGAAAGCAAAAAAAAGACAAACCAAGACCCCCTTTCCATTATTCCAAACTGATAAAGAGTACCTTGATTGTCAGGGTCACTATCAATGATCCATCACCCCAATTAAATCTATTAAATCAGGAGATTGTACTTTCTCATCATGGGATGAAGAGTCATACACTCAAATCTGAGTCCTCTCAATTTTACATCTTGGATAAGTGCCTCATCCTAGTGAACTTGCTAATTATCTGCAAAGATTTTGCAAATGATGAAGATGGCTGGACAGCCCATTAGTAGGTTCTGCTTAGCTAAGTAGCAAGCATTTTTATTACGGGCAACAAAGAATGGCATACAACAGCTTCTGCATACATCTTTTCCATCCATTCCTTGTATCAGTCAGGCCTGACATACTCTTAAAGAAGGAGTTGTGTCTTCATCTTCTCAGTTTACCTTGGCAGATCCCATTAGCTTTCTTATTGCAGGTCAGGCTTTTTCTTAGAATTCTGTGTTTAAGGCTACAAGACATAACACTGAACCCAATCTCGGTCTATGGTAGTTTGTTTTAGAGGCACAGGCTAGAGAATAAAAGTACGTTGATCCTGTCTTTCCCTACATGTGCACGATTCTAATCGTCTTGGGTGAAGAGCATGGTATTCTTTTACTTTTGCTATTAATTTAGAGGTTCAAAAAATCGTAGAACATATGCTTAGAGATTGCATTAGTTACTTGATTACATAATCTCGGTTTTAGAACTTTCTTTTACAATGCTTATGCAAATCATTTATTTTTCTAGGACAAAGAACCTAGTGCATTTATAAAAACTGGTTTAGTGCTTGTATGCAAATAGGTCTTGCTTGTATATAGCTTTGTGTTGTTTTTTTTTTTTTTTTTTTGTACCGGTATGACTCTTACTTAAAATTATTACCCTGTTACATCCTATACGTATATCTTGTTATTTTTTTTATTTGTAAGCATTAAAAAAGTGGGTTTGACATAATGATTAAGGTCTTCAGCTCAGAAACACAAGTTAAAGGGTTTGATTCTGACCTTGGGTTATTTGCTTGGGTTAAAAATGACAGCTAGTTTAGAATTCACATATGAATGTATAAAAATCTGTTGAAAAAATTGTACACTGATATTCTTAACACTAAAAACTAATAAAAAAACAAAAGCTGTAATGCTGTTGCATATACCCTACAGTGTATATCCTGCCACAGGGAGAATTCAGAAACTGAGCAAAACCCTCTTTTCATCTATAGGTTGCCGCAGGTTGCTGCTAACCAAGTTAGTAATTTTAACTGCATGTCTGATATCAGCCCTTTTTCTTAGTCATTTGCTGGCTGACTGGGAAAAGGAGAGAAAGACTGAATCAGTTAAACTTGTAAGTACACTCCCACATGCTATACATGGCTGTACTCCCACATGCTATACATGGGTGTATGCATGTATATGCACACACACACACACACACACACACACACACACACACACACACACACACACACACACCATGCAAACGCAAAAAAATCTTGCATTCTGTCATTGTTTTATTAGGTTGTTAACTAGTGTATGCCGTTAGTCACCTAAATGATGATCAGTCATGCTCAGTCTTTCAACTAAAATACTGTGGAAACTGCCTCTGAATTGGAGTCATGAACACTGGAATCAGTTAGGAATGTGTCAGATGAAAGTGAATATGATGCTTTTTTTCTGTTCTCATTAGTGCTTTTGTAGTCCAAACAAATCATTATATGCATACAGCTAAGTTGTTTGGTTACTCAAAAGTATCCATTTTTTAACTAGATGTTCAAGCAGATGCTCTCAGAAAAGCAAGCCAAGTGGGAAAACTATAAAAAGGAAGGTTCTGAAAGAATGGCTGAACTTGCTGAAGTTTTTTCTGGAGTAAAACCCCTTACTAGAGTGGAGAAAAATGGTAAGATTTTACATTTCTAACTGCCTTGAATTGTATTATTTAATTATCAAACCCACAACATGTCACACAGTTCTGTATTGATCCAATATGGTAAATTTACTGGGAACTGTTTTCTGGTTGTAAGTAAATGCTTCTGCTTTAGTTATGGCATTGTAATCCCACAACAGTTTAGCTTCATACTTCATTGCACCGTTTTTCTTGTATTATTTATCATTGTGTTTTGAGTAGTTTTGCCTGCTGTTGCTTAAATTTTGAATGGTCTGTCAGAAGAAAACTGGTAATTACTAGACAAAGGTAATCATGAAACAGCCCTCTGAAAGTGGGATGAGAGGTAAAAGGCAAACCAAATCAAACATTATTCTGGAGAAATTACAGTAGATTTTAAGATGTTCGGTCAGGATCCCATGATCTATACTGCCAAAGGCATCTGCGAGATCAAGGAAGGCCAAGACTGACCATGAATCTTTGGCCTACAAGAAATCCTTTACAACGTTAATAGAAGTTATCTCACTTTGCTGATCTGTAAATCCACAACAATGTGAGTCCAAGGTATCATGAGTTGGTAGATAACATATCCATGTCAATAGTAATTTGTTAGAAGCCTTGCATGTGAAAGTAATATATGAAACCCTAACCCAGAATCAGGTCATCTACGAATGATTTAGAACCCGGATCCCTACAAACGTGTGGTGCACTGCTGGAGAGAGGTGGCCCCCTTCCGTTTGCACTCCGATCCAGTGACAAGCGGCACTCCTCGCTGACCTTGCTGCCTGCTATCCCTGTCCAACTGGAGATCTGTGGCACTGTGGTATCGTTACCGCTAAGCGAGATTCTGATTTAGAGGCGTTCAGTCGTAATCCCACAGATGGTAGCTTCACACCATTGGCTCCCCAGCCAAGTACATACACCATATGTCTGAACCTGCGGTTCCTCTTGTACTGAGCAGGATTATTATTGCAACAACACATCATCAGTAAGGTAAAACTAACCTGTCTCATAACGGTCTAATCCCAGGTAATGTTCCCTATTAGTGGTTGAACAATCCAACGCTTGGTGAATTCAGCTTCACAGTGATAGGAAGAGCTGACATCGAAGGATCAAAAAGTGACGTTGCTATGAACGCTTGGTCTCCACAAACCAGTTATCCATGTGGTAACTTTTCTGACACCTCCTGCTTAAAACCAAAAAAAGCCAGAAGGATCGTGAGGCCCTGCTTTCACTGTCTGTATTCATACTGAAAATCAAGATCAAGCAAGCTTTTGCTCTTCTGCTCCACGGGAGGTTTCTGTTCTCCCTGAGCTCGCCTTAGGACACCTGTATTACTGTTTGACAGGTGTACCGCCCCAGTCAAACTCCCCACCTGACACTGTCCCTGGAGCGGGTCACTTGGATTCAAACAAGAGAGCCCTGGTGGGGCTCACCCCCCCCCCCCCGGCCTCACTGGGTAAGTGAAAAAAATGAGATGACTTTTTGAAGATGGGGTGAATAAAGCCTCTTTTAAAATAGTTGGCAAAGCATTCTGCCTCAAAGATGAATGTACAGCCTGGAGAATAATTGGTCCAAATGCCTCCATGCAAGATTTTGCCAGCCTAGTTGGACCCATGTCAAGCCCATATTAAGGAGAAAGCAAAGATGAAAGCACTGCATGATTTCATCATAATCGATGCAACTAAAACCAGCTCAGCAAAACACTGGTATCTCAACAGAAATCCACTGCAGCAGAGTCACTTGTTGCACTAGAGAACCCCTGATCTTGTCCACCTTTTCAGAAAAAAGGTGAGACATTTTCATATTGAGAGGTAGCAAAAATTTTCTGAGTAACAAATCTGTCCAGGCTGCACAACTGACATATTGCTCATAAAAGCATTGATGAATGATTAGCTGTGGCAAAAATTCCAGTGAACAGGTAAGCTGTTTTATACATTATATTTTTGAGTGGAAAAGTAGCATAATGTATATCCAGACCAAGTTTATCCTCGAGCAGGCATGTCCTTCACCTGTGGTATTCCAGATATCATTCAGTTCTCCACAGTACTTGTAGCTCGTGATCAAACCATGGTTCATGAGAAGGGGTTGATCTTGAATGTACATAACCTGGGGGCCATATATTCCAGTGTGCTAGTAATGAAATTAAAACTAGAGAATCAGGATTATTGGGACTGTTATGCTAAGGAGGTGATTGAGAATGGATGATAAGAAGTCACTTGTTAAATTTTGTTCCTACAACAGACTAGATACCTATTTGGTGACATTGTTAATGAAAATCCTAGTCCAATATAAACCACATAATGATCTGTCCAAAGAACTGCTTTCACTACCAGGTCTTTGGCCTCCACACCAACTTCAAGGCTCAATTCCATGGACTGCTCAAAGTTATGAGTAGTGTAAGCTGAGTGAAGCAGAGACTACCAAAAAATAATAATAAAATAAGAAGCTCCATGGTGATTTTGCAGGCCTCCTCGTTCACCCATGCAATGAAATCCTATAAGATGAGCCATCTAGGAGGTACATTGCAGAAAGGCTTTTAAATAATTAGGTAGACGGTAAATAAGGAGCAGTCCTGCTCCAAGGGTGTACTCAGTTGTGTGGATCATTCCAGCATTTACCTGATTTAAATCTAGAGCATTGTTGAAAACATATAATGACACTTCCACTAATATTGCTAGAACTTGGACTCTGAATTATTTGAAGACCCAGCAGGATAGCTGGTATTAAATGCAGCCCACTGTTATCATCTAGCCAGTTGTCCATGAGCATTGCCAGGTTGACTATATGGAGTAAGTGAGAGCTAATTCACAAATTGTCGGTCAACTTAGCATTAACTAACATAGCCTGGGTCAAGGCATTAGTAGAGCAGTCCTATTTAAAAGACATGATGGAAATTCTGACACCTTGAGTACTGAAGCCAAACAGGTAGGACCTTTGTTAGTGTGGTAGTTCACTCTGGGCTGGTAATACTTGTCACCATCAAAGCTACCAACTCCGAGTCTTTGCAAAATGAAAGCCTCCCACCTTCAACCGGATGAGGCCTTGTAGTCTCCCATCTCCTACACCTAAGGGGAAATCTAGGGATCCTAGAAAGTTCAATTGAATAGGTACAGGACAAGAGAAGGTCCCGAGAATAATAAATGTCTGTTTATGGCACTGCAGTTTATATGGCTGCCATGACATGGCCATTAAAATCTGCCCCACTGGTATGAGTTTGTATGTTAGACAGACAGGGGTTATGGTCTCATTCTGCAATGCTACTGACAAATAATATGCAAGAGACAATTGACTTTGAGTACACTTCTGTGTTAGTAAGAGCCAGTAGTTTAAAACACCCAAATAAGATTTAATGCTGACCTGCTTCTGAGCTGAGTTATGATCACTGGTTTCCCAGGACTTGATCTGCCTTTCCCTCAACCCTCTGCTATCTTACCTACTGTAACTGAACCACGCACCTCCGTACACATATGTGGGCAGTGTTTACTAGGACTGTCAAATGATACATTTTCAGGATCACTACCCCTTTTCCGGTCCTGTTAGTAATGCTGACATAGGTTAGAAGACTGTTGCACCAAAAGCACGGATACTGTTCACTCTTAATGTAAGCCAGACGTAAAATTCTTTGATAGCTGTGGCTAAAACAGTCACTCATCAGATATCCGAAACCAATAGTTAATATTGCACCAGTCCAGTATATAGCTTTGTGTGTGTGTGTGTGTGTGTGTGTGTGTGTGTGTGTGTGTGTGTGTGTGTGTGTGTGTGTGTGTGCTGTTTGTAAAATAAAACCTGCAGGTAGTGCACAGCAGAATACAGAATAAACCGATGGCATACAGAAGCACATTATATAACTGCAGATCTGGCCATATCACTACAGTCACTGAAGATTTACTGAATTCTGTCTTTCTCTGATGTGCAAGTCCAGGCAGCAGATACATAATCTCACAAACAATTGAATTCTAGATTTCATATTCTGTCCCATAACTGCAGTCCACTGTGAATGCTTCAGAAACGAGGCATAACTAACCAAGTCCCAATAGTTTCAGTTTCATAAAACTATGAAATGCCAAAGCAGCTTGCCTTGAAATGAGGCACTGCTGGAAATCAGTTAATGCAGTCCTGGATAGACTAATCTCCTTTTTTTCCTCTCCTCCCTCCTCGCTGCCCTCATTCACCAGGTTAACTGAACCCACCTTAGCCTCCTCTAGGTTCAACTTAACCTGTGTCCGTGGCCAGTGAAGAAGTTGAGGATGCTGGTGCAGCAACATACTGTTGCCGGGGAATGTGCCCTAATTCCCGTCGCAGCCCACGGCAGCCTTGCAACCCTACAGTCACTGCCTGTAGGAGGTGCTTGCATGTTTCATCTCTTGCTCAGTCTCCCAACCAAGCAGTATATCAGTTGTAACACAGAGTCCACCGGGTTCTCAATGCTGCTGTTACAGCAAACCTAGTCAGTCCCCTCTTCCTCCATGTGCAAGCTAGCATTGATTCCTCACTCCCATTCTCCACCTTCCAGCCCCTCCAGTGCCACTGATTGAATATGGAATATTCTGGGACACAGCAAGGACATTACCCTTGTCTTCCATGACAGTTAACCGACTACTGTCCTCACTTTATGTATTTCAGCAGGGGCGGTTCGTCCTATCGGACTGCCGGACTGCAGCCCTCCCACCTAGAAATACAGAAAAAATATCTGCAAAACAAAAAATTTATTTGACTCAGACTGCCTTTATCGGCAGTCCGGATATGGATTAAGAGGTACCTAGCAATCATTGCTGTGAGATACCAGAAATCTGTGCAGTGACAACCGCACAGAATAGAGGGGCTCCGGACTGCTTCAGCCGCAGTCAGAGTCAATGAGAAGGACTGAGCTGCTCTTGCGGGGCGGGACTGTCAGTGTGCGACTGCGCGGGCTTCAGGCGGCAGGTAGGTGTTTGGATTGTGGGCTTGTTGGTGTTCGGTCGGCTTGCTGGATTACCGGGTAGGTGTTCGGTCGACTGCACGGGCTTCGGGACAAAGGCAGCAGGTAGGTGTTTGGGTTGTGGGCTTGCTGGATAGGTGTTTGTTCGGTTGCTGGAGTGTTTTGGGTCTTTGTGTGCGCAGTAGGTGTTTGGATTGTGGGCTTGCTGCGGTCACTGGAGTGTGTGTGTGTGGCATTTGCTTTTGTGTTTGTAATTCTTCTGGACTATGAAAAAGAAGAATGAAAACACAGTTAACAAATTTTAAATAAAAAAATTATATTGTTTAGGTGATGGGGGAAGAGAGAGGAAAGCACCGTCAGTGGGATCTTAAAATATATCCGATGTTGACTAGATCTTATGACTCTAGATACATTTTACTGTAAGGTCATTCTTACTGGCACAAAAGACAGCTACTGCTCAAACCTGCTTAATAAATCAAATTGAAAGGGAGAGGAGCTCTCAGAAGTGGAAGTGGACAGCAACTAAGGTGCAAGAGACAAATAAAAATGATGATTATCAAGCTACATACCTAGAGCGCCAAGCCAATCAGGAGTGAGGTTCTGCTTTTGTTTGGCAGACCTTACCAAAATAGGGCAATATTTTGTGAAAGCTCTTGCAGACAGCCATAGAAGTGAAATAAGTATGCAAATTAAAAACAAGGAAAAAAGCTGTGGTTCTCAAAAGACATTGCACCAAAGGTAGGAAAGAATATACAACACTTAGGAAAAATATGAAAAGATAGAAGTAAGACAAATGACAATACACAATGAAGTAATATATAGCAAGAAATGTTATCAGAAATATAAAGGCCCTAACTGCAAAATAATAGCCAGTTAGCCAGAAAAAAAGGCAGGTATAATTTTAAACATACATAAGGAAGCAATGCATAGCAAAATGCTGGATAATTAGTAAATCAATGAGAGAAAAGCCTAATGAAAAAGTAAGGTTAGTAATTTAGTGAATGAATTATGGTATTACAAAGAAAGAGATAGGAGTCTATTCTGAAAACATAGCCCGAGATTCAGAAACATTAGTCCCATTGCAGTAAGCAATTTTTAATAAGTAGCGGACACATACATAGTGCATGTGATTTACAGAAACAAATAAAGTGAGTGGTGTAGCAGACAGGGGCGGCTCGTCCTATATGTGTTTGTTCGGGAGTGTTTTGGGCCTTTGTGTGCGCGGTAGGTGTTTGGATTGTGGGCTTGCTGCGGTCGCTGGAGAGTGTGTCTCTGTGTATATAAAATGCCCCAGTTACTATATACTGGTGGCTGGAGAACAAATGGTGTTGGGTAGAGATACTCAGGCTTGAACCCTGTACCTTGTATGCAGGTGTTAAGGACTTGAATTCCCTACCCACCACCATTTGTAAAAAAAATTGCAGATTTTTGCCTCATATTTGATCTGATCTGTTCCTCATAATATCTGTGGTTTCTAAATTCTGCAATGCTTGATATTTGATAGTGCAGTGGTAGTATTGTTGCTTTATGGCTGCAGGTTCTCGGGTTTGATTCTTGGCTGGGGTGCCTTCTGTGTGGGGTCTGCATCTTCTCCCTGTGTTTGTGTGGGTTTGCTTTTGTGTCCTCCCATGTTATAAAGACATGGCTGCATTATTTCTTCCTGGGCCTCTGCTGAAAATAGTTTTTTTGTTCCAAGTCAGATTGTCCTGATTAGCAAATCTTAAATAAAATTGACAGGCATTTGAATTTCAGACTTCATATTCTTCAGAAAATACATCGTAACACAACCTTTTACTCTAGCAATTTTCTAAGTTTATAAGATAAATATTTGAAATTTGTCTTTATTTTTGGGACTGTATTACCCACTTATTTGTTTTGTTCAGGTTTTTTGTGCTAAGGTTGACAACTATGGCAAGAACTGAATTCACTGAATATGTCTGAGGGCTGTATTCCCTCATTAATGGGTTTGTCCAGGTGTTTTGTGCTAAGAGGTTGACAGCTATGGTGAGAACTGAATTCATTAAATGATAGCCATTTAAGTTTCAGTCTTCCTCTCTTTCACAAAGCAGCTGATATGGCGTAGTGGTATGTTGCTCTGACTGTTTTGCACAGGGACCTTGGCAGTAAAATGTATGGTGGTCACACAGCATTTTTCTTTCACAAAGCAGGTGATTTGGCATAGTGGTATGCTGCTCTTGACTCTTTTGCACAGGGACCTTGGCAGTAAAATGTATGGTGGTAACACAGCATTTTCTACAACTTTCCAAGATTATACAAGCAATGTTTAATGTGTCCCTGGTTTTTGGCCTTTTGAGCCCCCCCAACAATAAATTTGGCTTTTTCCAGATTTCTTGTGCTGCGAAGTTGAGATGCAGTTGAGTATTGAGTAGATTTTACAAGGAGCCGAGAGCTGCAGGGGAAGAGAATTTTAGTGCTGCTTATGGAAAGTCAGCTTGCAATGTTAATAGCACAACAGGTTGTGTATTTGCTTCTGATGCAGAAGGTTGTTCTACTCCCACAAGGGGTGAATGCTGCTGTACTGAAAAAGTTAAGATACTAACTATGAGCCTGTTATCTGTTTGCCATCCATTTCCTATTGCAATATTGCTAGCTTATCATTTTTAATGTAATATAGGCAATTTATTCCTCAGGGGCATCAGACACTTTATTTTTCGATGAAACCATGAAATATAAAGGTTTTTGCTAGCAGCAACCTCTTCATTAGTTACAGATTTATTTAATGTGGAATTATTTAGATGACTTTTTTTTACTTCAGAGATTGTGCATATTTACTGATAATGGTGGACTGTAGAATTGTACATATTTACTGATAATGGTGGACTGCATAAGTTTGAGTAGACTTTTATGATGGAAATGTTCAGAATTGGGCAGTTTTGTCATTATTGGTGCATTCATTTTGTTTCATTGTTTACTGGAAAAATGTTCAAAACAATAGGAAGGTGTATCAAAGAGCACATGTATGTTTCATATGCAAGGGGCCTATGATTTGAAAACAGCCCAGAATTAATCTTTATCTGCCACTGGTAAAATGTATTTTCTTTGAATGTTGGGTTTCAATGCTGTTTCAATGAATGTGAGTTTCAAGGGCAGAGAAATTTTAATGCTATGTTTGTTTAGCAGATGTCTTAGTGTTTGTGTTGCAAATGCAAAGTAAAACTTTCAAATGAAGTCCAAATCATCATAGAAGTAAATCAGTATGCACATTAGTGTTTATGGTAAATGGAGTGAAATAGCCAAGTAATGGTTTATTGGAATGGCTCCAGGAGGAGGCTCCATTCGACCATGATTTTGTGAGGGGGAAGGGAGGCAAACATAGACAGCCCCAGCTGAACTATACCTCCCAACTGTCCAGATTTTCAAAGAATGAATAGATTTTTGCTTCTTATTTTTGGTTTGTTCCTCATAAAATTCGAGGCAAATCATTTAGGAATTAAGTCACTAAATAATGACACACTGAGTTTCAACCAATGCATGCTAAAGTAAGACTTGTTGTTCTATCAACTGTCTCAGTTTATACAAGGGCAATTTTTAGTACTGTTTATATGTTCCCCCACTATATTTGGCCTTGTCCAGATTTACTGCATTAACAGCTTGAAAGGTACACGCAAATAAATTGCTTTATAGAATTAAGCATAGCCAAATTTCTCAACTGTCTCTGATTTTGGCTCAAAATGTTACTCTTTCCCTAATAATCCCTCCGCAAAATAGCAATTTTGGAAGAAAACATGGAGGGTTTACAATTAAGAAATAACTGTAATCATAGTTATAGATTATTTTTATTTCAGAAATGCATGTAGATTCTTTTATTTTGTCAGCTGCTCAAGTTAGCAGTAATAATATTAGTGTCCCTTCTTTGACAGGTTCCCAGCTGTATTGTGTGGCTATTTTATGTTTTTACATCACATTTTGGTCCATTTTTCATAAAATTGTGTTTTTTTTGGCAAATTAGTGACAAATCATTAAAGACTGAAGTTAGAAAATAATGACAGACATTTGAGTTTTAGATTTCATACCATTCAGAAAATTCATACTAATGCAAGACCTATTCTATTATCTTTCTAAGTTTATAACAGCAATATTTTTAAAAATTGTCCTTGTTTTTGGGCCTTTGTCCCACTTCTTTGTATGGCTTTGTCCAGATTTCTTGCTCTGAGGTTGAGAGGTATGACAAATGTGTCAGGGCCATCAGTCAGCCAGAGACATTTCAAATTGTGACATACTTGTTGCACCCCACTCCCCCAAGTAGTGACTCTGGATGTGTTGAAGCAAGGCAAAGAGTAGTTATGCAGTGTAAATGTGCAGGGTATCCCCCCATCCAAGGTAGACACAAGTACTAGAGTGGCTTTTCATCTGTCCTTGATTTTTGCAGAATGGTCTGGTTTCTGTCATTTTTTTGTACTGTTGATTTATGCTTATTACTCAAAGTGCCTGTTGCTCTGTGTTTAAGTAGCAATACTTTAATGACCATCAGGTAAGCTTGGCTGAGATTGTAAGATGCAAGTAAGCTTTAATAAGCATACTGTTAAAGAATTGCCAACATTGAAAGCCTTTCTGTTTTGCCATGTAGAGAATACTTAACTAGATAATGTATAAGCCTTGGGTATTGAAATGCATATGACAGTATTTGTAATAAAGGACAGGATTACATTATTTTAAGAAGCTCATTACACTTGGAGACTTCCAGTCATCTCTGCAGGCTTTACCCGTAAACTAAACAGAATGCCAATCGTGTGGTCCATAACCTGTACAGTAATCCTTTTAAGCAATGTATCTTGAGCTTATTTCTTGTTTGCTTTTCATTTTTTACTTTGATCATGTTTTCCCCATAAAACAAGTAGATAGTTGTCAGGCAGCGGGTCTTTTTTTTGGATAAGGAACATTTTTGCAAGTAGGGGCATCAGAGATTCCTACTTTCAGCATGTTACTTGGTACTTTAATAAAGCTGAATATAAATTATAATTAGAACTGCAGTGCAACAAGTGGTTTGAGTTGAGTGCTGCTTGTTTTTCTTATACTTGATTTTGACTGGCATTCCATTAATGTATTTAAAAAAGTAATTTATTTTTTCATGCCTCACAACCTTTTTGTTTCCATCTATATATTAAGTAAGCTGTCATGCAGCCAATGCACTGAAATATTTTTATTCTTCTACACTTCATTTTGTCTTGATTGGACTCTCATAATGATGGTTTGGCACCCACGGCAGTGTATTTAGTTAGTTTTTTGTGGTTTTGAGCATAGCTCCTCCCCCTTTCTAGTTGGCCACACCCCTTCCCATTGACCCCACCCATTCAGCTGTCTCCTGCAGCCCCCCTTTGGTTTGAAGTCACCAGCCACCACTGTATTTCAGGGTGTTTGTTTCCTGTCACCTCAGAATTTTGAATATAAAGTCTCTTGTTACAGTATTCCTAAGTGCCAAAGAGAAAAATCCATAGTCAGTATGCTGAAGTCCTAAAAGAAAAATTAAAAGTCTGCTAACAAATGCCCAAATACTTGAAAAGATTGTTTCACAAGCACTTTTCAGCAGTGCAGAAAGTTAAATTCAAGATTCATACAGAGATTTGTACGTTTTTTTCTATAACTTACTTTAATTTACACTTTTTTCCTGAAAAGCAAGCACTTGCTTTAGCTTGGTAAAGTTTCTTTATAGTGGCATGTATGTGATTTAAAAGTCATTATTAATGAATACCTCGGGCAGTCTAAGCAATTCAAATAGTCCAGTACTATTAAAATAATAATGTGTAGAATACTGCAAAGCAGGTCATAAAATATTGCATTAATCACTTCCAGTCAATAAATAAGGTAGCTTGCAAGTATAAATAAAAGAAGATAATAAAACGAATACTCTATATTCAGGGTAGATAGGCTTTTGCAAAAATACGTGCTGTCATCATTTCATGGTTCAGCAGGATCCCATCATCTGATAGAGGAGGTTTGTGTATCTCGGAAAACACTAGGGATAGATAAACGTTAAGCAGCAAGTCATGTAGATTACTTGAGTACGTAAATTATATCCAGGTAGTACTCCCATCCAATACTAAAGTGTAAAAAAAAACAATGGAGAAACAAAATAAATGGGTTAAACAGACAGATGACATATAGAATAATGGTATATAACCAGATAGCCAAGGCAGATGACTTCTAGAAGAATGGTGTATAGCCATGTATCTGGCCTTCTCACTACAGTAGCCAGCCATAAGCATTTAACTTCAGTAAGGCAGATCATTCCAGATGAAAGTCTGTCTGCATACAATTCAGTCTGAAAGTTTGAATGCAGCACATCTGATTTTTTTTCTGTTGTTGTTGTTGTCCCACTGCTTGCTGATAATCAGCCACCTCCTCACCAATGGATCTGTTTGTTGCCCATCACTGGGAAGAAGTCAGCTGGGAAAGGCCATCATTTAGGCAGTCACCAGGGGTTATTTGGCTTTTCTTGCTTATGCCATAGCCCCCTGTCTGTTCCCAGCAGAGCACCACTGAAGATTGTGCAGTAGGCTGACTGCAGAAACTGTTCCTCTCTCTTTTGCAAGGGGTGTTCCATCCAAACAGCTCCCGCCCCTCCCTAGGAAGCATTAGTGGTGTTTTTTCTGGTCTTCACTTAAGACTTTGCACCTGACTCTGTCTACCCGTGCAAGAGGCAAGCAGGCTATGGCCTTCATTCCCCTCCACTCAGCTTGTCTCCTTTGTTGCCATAGCCACTAACTGAATCCTAGTCACTTGGGTCTCAGCAAGGACTTCATCCTTTCTGTACCTCAGAGCCAGGCTAACACATCAGATTTTATATAGACTGAAGTCACAAGGGCATATAGATTTCAAGTGTCTGTTCTTAATATACACTGACATCGATCACTGTTAAGAGCAGAAATAAAACACAAGTGTATCAGATGCATTGAATAAACAATCAGATGAGCAGACAGAATCAACATGTGATCTGCAAGTAGCAAAAACCTAATAGTGTTGCAAGAAATGGACATCTAAATGAAGCCAGTCCAGATCATTCCAAATACAGTGGATATAAAAAGTTTACACACCCCTGTTAAAATACCAGGTTTTTATGATATAAAAAAATGAGACCACAATAAATCATTTCAAAACTTGTCCCACCTTTAATGTGTGTACTGTTTAATTGATAAACAAACAAATCTGTTAGGGGGAAAAATATAAAAAATAAAAAACGTACAGTAAGCTGATATCATAAGTGTGGCCACCCTTAAATTAATACTTTGTTGAAGCACCTTTTGATTTAGTTATGGCATTCAGTCTTCTTGGGTAGGATTCTATCAGCATAGCACATCTTGATTTGGCAATATTTGCCCACTCTTCCTTGCAAAAGTGCTCCAAATTGGTCAGATTGCAAGAGCATCTCTTGTGCACAGCTCTCTTCAGGTCACCCCACAGATTTTCTATTGGATTTAGGCCTGGGCCTTTCCAAAACTTTAATTTTCTTCTGGTGAAGCCATTCATTTGTTGATTTGGATGTATGATTGGGGTCATTGTCATGTTGAAATGTGAAATTCCTCTTCACCTTCAGCGTTCTAGCAGATGCCTGAAGGTTTTGGGCCAAAAGTGACTGGTATTTGGAACTGTTCATAATTCCCTCCACCTTGACTAAAGCCCCAGTTAAGTAACCCCAAAGCATGATACTGCCACTACCATGCTTCACTGTGGGGATGGTGTTCTTTTGGTGATGCAAAGTGTTGTTTTTGTGCCAAATGTACCTTTTGGAATTGTGGCCAAAAAGTTCAACCTTGGTCTCATCAGACCATAACACAATTTCCCACATGCTTTTTGGGAGATGTGATGTATTGTTTTGCAATTTTTATCCAGGCCTGGATGTTTTTCTGTGTGAGAAAAGGCTTCTGTCTTGCAACCCTACCCCATAGCCCAGACATATGGAGAAAACGGGAGATTGTCACATGTAGCAACCAACCAGTACTTGCCAGAAATTCCTGTAGCTCCTTCAGTGTTGGGGTAGATCTCTTGGCAGCCTCCCTGACTAGTTTTCATCTTGTCTTTTCATCAACTTTGGAGAGATGTCCAGGTTTTTTGCAATGTCGCTATTGTCCCATATTTTCTTCACTTTTTGATGACTGTCTTCACTGTGTTCCATGGTGTATCCAATGCTGTGGAAATTTTTTTTGTACCCTACTTGTGACTGATACCTTTCAAAAATGCGATCCCTTTGATCCTTTGTAAGCTCTCTGCGAACCATGGCTTTTGTAGTAGCAGGCAACTGAGTAAATCTCAGGAAAATCCTACTAGGACAGCTAAACTTTATTTGGGGTTAATCAGAGTATCTTTAATTGATGGCAGGTGTGTACCCAAGAAGACTGAATGTTGTAATTAAATTAAAATATATTCCACAAAGTATTATTTTAAGGGAGTGCACACTTATGCAACCAGCTTATTGTACGTTTTTTATTTTTATGTTTCCTCCTAAAAGATTTGTTTGTTTTTCAATTGAATTGTACAAGTTATAGGGCACATTAAAGGTGGGAAAAGTTTTGAAATTATTTATTGTGGTCTCATTTTTTTATATCACAAAAAAACTGGCATTTTAACAGGGGGTGTGTAAACTTTTTATATCCACTGTGGTATCCAAAATAAAAGTTTAGGTCAGCTAAATATTGAACACGGTGCGGTTAGTAATCCCTACAAATGTGTTTTGGCGGCTCCATTTTGAATAAACCAAAGATAACAGCCACATAACTGACACTTCAGGCTGTTGATAGTGCAGCCACACACGTGTTAATAGGGGAGCACAGATGGTCCCTATGGTGATGTAAGTGCCCACATCACCACCCAAGGGGAGTGATTAGGACCTCATACAAAGTAGCTCTCATTGCTGGAATGCTGTCGAGCACCAAGTTGCTTATTATTTGCCTGGATGATGTCCTTTCTGGATGTTTCTCACTACATGAGATTTGCAAAGAGTTCTCCACATGCTTAGGAAACGAATGGGCTTGAGTTGTATTGGAGGTGGCCCAGGAGACAGCAGTCCGAGGAGGGAAAGGACTGGGGCGAGAACTGAGATAACGAAAACTTAACAGAGCACAGTTGGCTGATAATGGACTTTTCAAAGTTGCAAGAGGTTTAAATGGTGCTTTATGTCAGGCAAGCAACCAGTAATTAATATCCCATTAAAATACATTTAACAGGTGTTACATTTTGAAATTACTTGAAATAGAAAAGTTTGAGTGTTATGAAGAAATCAAAGATTAGTGAAAATGAAGTAACACAAACATTATGGCAGTAAGTCACCACCATCATCTTCTACATAAAATTGAGTCCATGGTTTAAGACTCACTGTTTCAGTATCGAACCTGTCGTGTGGCATTTGTAAAGCTTACACTTGTTTCTCCAGCCCCCAAGAAGGTGAATGCTTTCTAAAAACTTTTTTGTTGAATGAAATTAATTTCTTAATAGAGCATCTGTCTGCTTGCTTTTGCATGATTTTGTCAGTCCAGCATAGAACCCATAAATCACAACATGTTTCCATTTTGATCCCAAACAAGAAGTTTAAAACCTTGGACAGCATAAGAAAACAACTTTTCTCCTCGGATGTATTGATTTTCCCTAATGAACTTCCACATGCCCCTGTGTGGTTTTGATTATGCTGATACCATGGCTAGGAGAGCAGACTGACATATATGTCTTCAGTGGCTTCTTTGGCTGAGACACTTTCTTCCTGTAAGTAAGACCATTAAAATCCATCCTGGATGCCCTTTTCAGAGAGGGAGTACTGTTCACCCTTCCTTCTCAGAATTTGATGCAGGACCATTTGAAGTGGAAATGGGCCCTGTTGGGACTAACACAAGTTTCTTTTAGTCCCATCCATGTTGTCTTCATGGCCTCGCCAACATCTGAAGAATTAGTTCTTTCCATGTGGACTGAATGAGAAGAGTGCAAACATCACACTGTTGTACTTCATGTTTTTTTTTTTTGTATTATTTTTTTTTTTTTGTAGCTAGCAAAGAAATAATGTTTGGATTTGTTAACAGCAATTTGGACTTTCAGGAGATCCAGGTTAGAGATGTCTACAATTTGATGTGAGGTGGTAGTACTTATAACAAATCTAGATAAGTCTGTGCAGTTGCCCATGGACCTGAAAACTTTGATAGGTGCTAACCCCTGGTATGGAGGGAGTGCTTTCATTGCATTGAAACCTTGTGTCAATGACTACACAGATATGAACATGCTGAATCCAACTCCCACACAAGTACGGCAAGGTGCCAGGCCCAAATAGTGATAAATCCAAGAGAATACGCCAGCCAGAACTCTTAAAGGATCTCTCCAAAAAAAAAAAAAAACATAAAATAAAAAGAAAGTCTTGATTTATTGTCACATCAGGTAGAAAACACAAATCCAAACACCAAATGGTGTGTAAAGCATACCGGTTTCAGCAAACAGCCTTCATCAGTGCTAATAAAATCTATCAAGCCTTCCCATATAAATACTAATCCCAGTCAGCCCCTCTGTACCTAAAACTCAGTTGTACCTAATTATTCACTAATTACAAACAGATTTTCTTAAAAAGACACCAAACTTTGCAAGAAACTTGCTTTTACATCAAAAAGCAGAATTGACTCTCATACCCTTACTTGAATAATAATAAATTTAAATGCAAATATTGTTCCAGACCTTACTATTAGTACATCTTTTATATCAGTCAGCTCTTACAATATTTCTATTTTTAGATGGATACAAGGTCTAACCCACATAAATGCTGTTCCAACAAAATAGGGCATTTTTAAGTTAGTAAAAATATTCATAGTTGTTCATTAATACCTGGAGGAAAAAAGGGTACCTAACCTGATTATCCACTTACGTTCCTTATAATTCAAAAGGGAATGTAATGCATCCTGAGACCTGTTTTTATATAAAATCCTATCAATAATAATAAATGAAAACCTAGCAGTAGGGTGTTTCAGACAATGTTTATGCAGCACATTTGTATACCTAGCACATCTGATATCACTTAAATGTTATGATATCCTTAACTTAAAGGGACATGAAGTCTGCCCCACATAAAATGCAGAACATGAACATTTAGCCATGTAGAAAACCCAATCTGAACTACAATTGCCATAAATTAAAATATCAAAAACCTTTGAACAATTGGGAGATGAAAAGGGACTTATTCTACCAAAACCAGCAAGGAATCTAGACTATGCAAGCAAGTCCTTGACATGATCACAGAAGCCAGAAGGCCCAGCAGCAGAAAATCTTAAGCTGGAAAATGGAAAAGATTCTGCCCCTGGAGCCAGTCCAAGGGGGCAGACATACATTGCCCTCCATTCCTCTAATTCTAGATTATCTTGCTGAGCTTCTTAATAAGGGTCTCTCCTTCTCCTGCATAAAGACCCATGCCTCTGCCATCTCAGCACACTTTGATACAGAACAGCCATTGTTCTCCCACCCTCTTATCAAACAATTCCTTAGAGGAGCCTCTAATATCAGGCCTCCCAGAAGACAGCCCACCCCAGCTTGGGACCTAAACTATGTTTTAGAAAAGCTTACTCTGCCTCCCTTCGAGCCTGCAACATCCTCAGAACTAAAGTACCTCTCTTGGAAGACTGTGTTTCTCCTGGCTATTACTTCAGCCAGGAGAGTGTCAAAGCTTCAAGCCTTAATGGCCATCAAGCCATTTATCATCTTCCATGCAGATAGGGTCTCCCTGAGAATCAGTCCCTCCTTCGTGCCGAAGGTGGTTTCGAATGGTACTCTCAACCAGACCATCCACCTGCCCACCTTCTTCCCTAACCCTCAGAACAAGGGGGAAAGGATACTGCATTCTTTGGATGTACACAGGCAACTCAGATTTTATCTGGATCATACAAAGACATTCAGGAAAGCTGACCAGCTCTTGGTCAGCTTTAAAACAGGGGCACAGGAGAAACCATTATCCAAACGGACCAATTCCAAATGAATAGCACACTGCATCCAATTTTGCTACTCCTTGCATGGAAAACAACTCCCTAGGACCATCAGAACCCATTTCAGTAGGGCAACCTCTACTCCCACAGCATTCTGTAGAGGGGTACCCACCAAGTACATCCTGGAAGCTGCCACATGGACTTCAGTCCACACCTTCACCAAACATTACCATCTGAACCTATTCTCAAAACTAGGGCTGAGTTTGCCTCTGCAATTCTGCAGCGCATGCTCACCCAATCTTAAGTTTCTATCAACCTTCCACCCTTCTCCTCAGCTTTGGGAATCTCCCCAGTGGTTAGAACTGCAGCAGTGAAACACGAAGAACACATATTACAGTTGTGTACACTTACCATAAATGTAGATGTTCAAGTGTGTTCACTACTGCAATCATGCTTACCCTCCCGCCTTCTTCCTGATATCTGCTTTCCTTAGAGAGAGACATATTTCTCTGAGGGTCTCTGACCCCAGGACTACTACTAATTATTAAAATTGGACTTCTTTGGTTGGTTAAGGCAAGAAAAACTGAGGTAATGGTGTCGCCTGCTCTCCTTTATAGCTCAGATGACCTAATGTCACCTAGGAAGTGACAGCAGCTGATGCACAAAAGCCTGACTCTGGTATTCGAACCAACTGAAGGCTTACCACAGCATGGATAACCCACTGGTTAGGACTGCATCAGTGAACACACTCGAACATCTACATTTATGGTAAGTGTACACAACTGTACTGTCCTTCTCTCACCAGGAGCAAAACAGAAGCAAGAATCCCAAGATGATTCCTAAGGAGTGAATTGTATGCATTGCTAGGTATGTCAGTATGTCGTAAACAGAGAGTAAATGAAGGTTTAATAGTCTAAGGTGAGGGCCTTCTTAGTTTGAATTTCTAGTACTCACTAGTGTGAGCAGACAGGATGAGACTAGAAAGAACTTCTAAAGTCAAATTTACAGATGGCTAGGTCACAGAGTTTAATTGCACAACAGTGAAAGTTTTTTGTTTTTTTTTTGTTTTAATCACACAGTGTGGACTCCACTATTATTACAGAGTGCTGTAGTTTGGCTTTCCTGTGCACCAGAATATTAACTAAAATGTTGGATGTGGTGAAGAAAAATCTTTTAAATGAAAGTGCTCCGTGTAATCCTATGCCTGGCTGCCTGACCACTGATGGGTGCAATGATTGCAGTCCCTCAGATTGTCCATAAGCTAGAGAAATTATCCTTTATCCTATCTCCAAGGCTTGCATTTATTATTGCAGGGTGGACACTGTATTTTCTATCATTACTGTATGGAGAGAGGGGCCAGGTGATCCTGAAATTGTACCCCGTTTGGTGATATAACAGGAGATTCTTCACCTTGTGGGATTGATGGCCCCACAGTATTCATGGTACCATTTGCATGCTTGAGGATGTTATGCTGTGGCAGACTATGAGTTGCCAGTGAATGCAGAGTTACTCCCTCTTCATAGATCACCTAGTGTCAGACCCTATTTGCTGTATGTTGGAGTAATGAACAATCACTAATGTCTATCAGATGGACCCCTTTTCTGCAGCCAAACCCATCATCGAATCTCACAACTGATGTTCTGCTGCTGGTTTGATGAGCTCATCTCATCTGTCCACATTTCAAGGGCAGTGGTTACCCCTGTAGTGGTGCTCTACATCAGCCACTTGTAGTTTAAAAACGTAATTTTGGACAGTTCTCTTGACTCTAAAATTCTTTAAGGAAAAGTTATTATAGAGGCATCTTCTAACCAGTGTGGTGTGGTGTGTGTGTCTGTCTGTGTGTGTGTGTGTGTGTGTGTGTGTGTGTTGGGAGGGGGTATATGCTGATACATGGCTAGCAGTGGGTCTTTGGTGGAGATTTCCATGTGTCAGCTGTCCGCATACCAGCGGAAGTGAAAATGCAGCATAGGTACCACACTGATGACGTGGAACTTCTTTTTCCACCTGACATAGTACATCTGCTGAGTAGAAGAGTTTCTGACAACTTCAATCATTTCTGAAATCAGGCCACAATGATATGTCATTTTCAGTCAGTTTAAAGCTGATCCTGATGTATTCCAGACACCTGTTTCATTTATACCTCCATTATGTTATGGCCACAATGCACATATCTTGTATTTCTGCCTTTCACAATCATTTGGGAAAGAAGAGTATGATCAAGCAATCCCTTCAAGTTCTGCATCTCCACCATCCTTTGGAGAATTCCACTTCTGTATGGGATCTGAACTTCGATCCCATTCATTATTCATGCCTACTAGGTTCATTTATTGAAAAAGTTTTTCTGTAAGCCATCTCCTTTACTTGCTGGATGTTGGAGAACAGTCCCATCTGGCATTTTACAAGGATAGGATGCCCCTTGGATATAACCCACATTTTCTTCCAAAAGTGGTTTTCACGTCATTCTTGAGTTCGTCTATTCATCACCCTCTCTTCTTTGCAGTAGCATACATCCTAGATGTGTACCTCTGACTCAGATTCTACCTGAAGTTGGGTACATGAATCAAGGAACACTGATCAGCTGTTCATCTCCGATCTTAATGTAATAATTTACTGTTCTAGTAATCTCTCCTTGAAAATCTGCCATTATGGTAAGTGCTTTATGCAACTGTACTTTATTCACTCTATAGAGTTTCCCAGGCTGAACCTGACAAAAGTCCATGGTGATCATTGTTTGTTGGTTACTAAAGAGAAATTAAGTAAAAAAATAAGGTACATTTAATTTAAATAGACACACCATACACACACAAATAATACACACACACGCACCCAGATGCAAGCATACATACATATGTACACATGCAAGTGATATACACAGGACTGTACTGTGATGCTGAGTTTACAGACACGCATTACTAGGGATTTCTGACTGTTGGAGATCTAGCTAAAAACTGACATCTGTGTCCTAAATTCCAAACATCAGACAGTTGAACAGTTTGTCTTTTCAGAAAGTAGTGAAAGCCCCACTAGACTTGTATTAATGCAGCTGCTTTTAAGGGGTCTATATCAGAAGAGCAAAAGTTCACAAGAACGAACGCTCTAACATCGAAAAAGCACAAACTTGATATTGTGGGGGGGGTGCAACCCCCCCTCCCCACAACCCCCGCTAAATATATATTCCAACTCTGAGGTCGCACTACAGTGAAGAAAGGGCAAATATTCCTATCCTCACTGTACTGTGACCCCAGAAATAGCATTTCGATGTCCGTCATTTTTAATCGGAAGAGCGTTCGTTCTTGTGAACTTTTGCTCTTCTGATATAGACCCGCTTTTAAGATCAGGGTTGAGCATATCCTATTTGCCTACACCATTGAGATTTTAAATGTTTCCGTACAACTTTTGCTGTGGTACTGTGCTATACACTTAAGCCTAATACTGATGTAAAACATGTTCTACTGTATTACATCTAGAACAAAGCTCATTTTAGTATAATTTGCCCTTCTGACCTATTTCTTTATAAAAAAATTACTTCTTTAAGCTAATTCCTTGTCATATCTTCATCCAAATATATGTAAAGTTGTCTGATAGTTAATAGGCTGGTTCACTACATTTTTACAATGGTAAAACTATTTGTGCTACAGCTTTAAGCATTGTTAATTGTTAGTGTGATTGCTTTCAACCTAGTGGCACTATTATTTTTGAAGTTGTTATTGTTTTTACCTTTTGACTTGAGTTGTGACCGAAAAAAAGGTCTTCTATGTATATAATAAACCATAATTTGTATGCATACTTTTATGTGAGTGCCTTGCCCAACTCTACATTTTCTAGATTGTGTACTGTGAAATCAAATAGTGAAACTTGAAAATTATCCAGGAATCTGCCCTTTGACGTGTATATATTAAATGTCTACGTCAGTAATCTTAAAGGAACAGTCAGATTTGTTTAGCACTGTCAGTGATGGTGTTTTTAGCAAGGCTTATGTGTTTCACAGATTTCTTCTGCTGCAGCTGTAGTAGATATGCGTCACTCTACTCAGGACATTGATATTTTCCTTTTCTTCATCAGAAAATCTCCAAGCTTGGTTTAGAGAAATTTCAAAGCAGATCTCTTCTTTGAACTACGAAGACTCAACAGCAGCAGGGAGGAAAACCGTTCAGCTAATACAAGCCCTGGAAGAAGTAAGAAAATGTAGTATTTCTTTCATCAGTTACAATTAAAGTATGCATACTCTTAAACGGAAGTGTACTCCACCACAGGGTACTGTGTATGTACACAGCCTATTAAAAGGGATTATTTTGTGATCTGCTGGATATTGAATCTTCGGCCACCATAAAGCAGCCATTCATTCAGTTGTTAATTTAAGGTACTGAATATGCTTACTGTCACAAATGTATTATCCCTTTTCTTTTCTCTGACAATAACTAGTTAAATCTTCCCAAGTTGGCTGTCTTTGTTAATTTAGAGTGATAGTGTAATATTGTAGCTATTATGTGAAACTTAAAAGGCAGTCTAAAGTCATGTAACAGTAAGCTCTTATCCAATTGAAAAACGATACTAGATGCTATGCTGATATTCTTTAAATCTTTATTAAATCATTATAATTTAAACTGTAACATGATTATATACATAGAAAAGAAAACAAACCATAATAATAGATGTCCTTGTATTCCTCTGTTGCAGTATTCATTACATGGGGGAGTTCCCCGCCGTAGGCCAGTATACAAAAGACTTTTACTACTGTAGGGTGCATGGTACATCGCACCTAGGCTGCAATCGGATGTCAGCCATAAAAGTGACGTATGTACGCACCATACTCAGAACTTCTCTGCCACCAGATGCAAATGCCAGATTCCAGTGTACAGTCTGACTCTGAGTTATTTGTGATTCTTTAGTTTTCAGATAAGTGCCCTGTTGGGAAATTTTTTCACTAATTTGCTACTGTCTTTGGTTAAGGTTCATATTATCCAAGAGGGGCAATTGCCAGTGTTTACGACAAATTCCACACAAGGATAGCCACCTCCAGTGCCTGTTCTGCCTAGGCCCAAAACATGACACACTAAAAAGGCTCTGTTTGTCAGGCATTTGTTCCAAAGACCTTAAGGATTTGATTATCCTCTTTAGCTGTCTACCTAGAGAACCAGTGCTTAAACCTGCTATTAAAAAGCACTCTATAGTGATCCTTAGGGCCTGAGAGCGAGTCATGTTTGAAGTAGAAGGCTAAAAAGCAAAGGCCTGAACCTTCTGCTGTGCCTCTGGATACCAACGTCTCTCTTAAGGTGGAGGAGAGCCCAGAGGTACGACCGGTTCACAGTTAAGATCCACAGGCTGAGCCTGATGTCCAGGCCACCTTGGATCTGACTATAAGCAAGTCTCCAGAGGCCAAGCAGATATCCATTTTGTCTCTCCAAGGGGAGCCATGGCTCATGATAATGGAAGGCCCTAAGGGGATTCCCGAAATACTTGTAAGCAAAGAGGTAAATTCCTATCTGATAGAAAGTAGGCCTATGTTGGGGCCTCCTACTCTGCATAGGGCAGACTTTCATGGAAAAAGGAAACTGAAAACCAAACATTTATCTCAGCCAAAAGAAACTGCTAGTGACTGGCAACAATTCACTCAGGGCGTTTTTAATGCCCTTATGCCCCTTAGGCCTCCCCCAGGGTTTACAGCTCCATCTCCCAGTACGGCTTCTCCACTTAAAAGGACTACAGCAGAGGATTCTCAAAGGAAGAGGCATCCTCAGGGGAGGAATCTCTGGACTACTACTTACAGATCCCTTCCCCCCTGGATTATGCCTCCCCAGAAGAGGAATCCAATGGAACAGATTTGCCTATGGAAGACCTTTCCTTTGGAAAGACTCTAACTAAAATAAGAGACTGTTTTAAATGGGACAGCACCCACGTAAATGAAGTATAAAAAAGATGCTATGAGCTATTACAGGTGGAATCACCTAGCCCATCTGCTATTTCTCCTGTCTTGCCTGCCTTTCTTGATGCATTTGCCTTAGCTTTCCAGACACCAGATTCCCATCCACCTGCTCCCAGGAAGTCAGAAAACTTCTATAAGGTCCCTGAAGACTGCAAGTTCCTCTTCAGATGCCTTTCTATAGACCCTTCTTTTATTTCTGTGGCTTCTGACAAGCCATCAAGATTACTGCCCTTTACTACCTTCAGATAAGGTTAGCAGGATCCTTGATAGACTAGGCAAAAAGGTGAACACTTCTGCCACTCTAGCATTTAGGGCCATAAGTTACCAAACTCACATGACCAAATTCACTTTAGAGCTTATGTCCCACCTTTCACAGGTAATTGCAGACTTACTTGGTTCAGAGAATAAAACCTTGGCTGCTTCCTTGCTTGTTGCATCTTCCCAAGTAGCACAACACTCCATAAAATGCAGCTGTGATACGCAGAACCTCCACCAGAGCAGCTGCATCTGGATCAGTTTTAAGAAGATTCTCTTGGCTAAAGCTCCATCCCTTACCTGAGGGCATAAAAGCCAAACTTCTGAATGCTCCTTTGGACAACTCTGCTTTGTTTGGTCCTGCAGCTGCCAGCTTTTTGAAGTCATTGCAGAAAAAGAGTAAGGAATTGCATGAATTGAAACACATTTTTGTTTCTCCAGTACCCAAGTTCCAAAGAAACTACCCTGTAAAACCTGTGTTTGCACGTAGGCATTCACGTCACCCACAACCCAGAACAAAAAAGAGTGACAGGAGACCACAACAGCCTAAAGCCCCTCTGGCATCTTTGCCACCTAAGTGGCCCTTTTTCTGACAAACAGTCATGTCTTTGACTGTTACCCCCCCTCTCGCCCACATCCCACTCTCCCATAACCTTCCCCTGTCAGTACCAGCCTGGGAAAGCAGAAGCTAACCCAAGACTCCAGGGTCCTGTCGGTTGTTCAAAAGGGATACTTTATGGTATGGGACCAACAACCCTCCTTCAAGGACATCCCTCAATCTCCCAGGAAGCAACTTCCTTTTTTTCCCAGAGGTTCTGTTAGAATTGATGAACCAAGGGACCATCCAGACCGTCCTCAAAAAAAAAAAAAAAACAAATAGGAAAAGGATTTTATTCCAGGTTGGTCCTAGTGCCCAGAAAGGAAGGTCCCTGGAGACCCATCCTCCACCTATCTCATCTCAATATCTTTTTAAGGGTACCCTCCTTCCACATGCTGACCCTCCTGACTTTGTTCCCCTTTATTCTGCCTCAAGCCTTCATGATTACCCTGGATATCAAGGATACATATCTACACACCCCCTACGCTTATCTTTGTCATCATGACATTTTCAGTTGTGTGCCTTGTCCTTTGGGCTTTCTACTGAACCTGCTAGCTACCTCCACACAGGAGATGGAATGAAATATCGCCCTTACCATCTATCTTCTACAAAGTGTGTGGTTCACCATAAACTTAAAGAAAGCAGTTCTCACTCCCTCAGAGTATTAGATTTTCCAGGGGTGTAGGATACAAACAGATCTTATGAAGATCTCTGTACCCCCACAAAAGGTACAGCATCTCACCCTGTACTTCAGAAATCTTCTGCTGCTTCACCACATTACAACCATAGAATTCTTCAGGGTCTTGGGCCTCATGGCATTCACCAATCCCATGCTCCCCTTAACCAAACTCCACATGAGAAAATGACAATTGTGTCTAAAGTCAGTTTGTATGCAACATCAGCACCCCTTAGAATTCTCCATTCCTCCCATCCCCTGTCTGAAGGGAGAACCTCAGTGGTGGAAACATCCAGTGTCGCTCAACCCAGGACTCCCCTTACACCCCCTCATGCTTGTCAAAAGAGCTTCACAGATGCTTCAAACATAGGCTGGGGAGCAACCTTTGGCCACCTGAAAGCACAAAGGATCTGGTCTCCCTCTCAACTGAAGGAACACATTGATGTAAGGGAGATGAGGGCACTGGTATTGGCTATGCATACCTTCCATCCCCTCTTCCAACCAGGACCTCTAAAGCTGTTCACAGACAGTATGACAGTCCTCTGGTATGTGAACAAATGGGGGAGGGGGGCAAATCCTACCTATTGTGCAGGCTAGCTCTTCAGGCTTGGGAGCTGGCAATAAAATTCCAATTGACCCTTCAGGCAGTCTACATCCCTTCTTCACAGAATTGTGTGTCAAATTACCTGAGCAGGTCCCAAACATGATCCTGTGAATGGATGCTTCAAAGGGATGTGTTTCTGGACATTGTCCACTAGTGGAGTATTCCTCAAACGGATCTATTTGCCTCACCCATGAACAGACAACTTCCACAGTTTTGTGCCAGAAAGTTTCATCCTCTGGTCTGGAAAGTGGACGCCCATTCTTTCTTTTGGAAGGAGATGTTTCTATATACATTTCCTCCCCTTCCCCTCATTCCAAAAGTCCTGTCCAAAATTCAGCAGGACAAACCAAAAATCTTGTAGGTGACTCCCTTCTGGCCAAGACAGCATTGTTTCCATCTCCTTCTGTATTAAACCAAGGGCAATCACCACAGGTTACTTCACAGAGTGGCCCTTCTCACACAAAACAAAGAGACCCTAATCCATCCCCACCTGTTGACTCTCCAGTTGACACTGTGGGTGATAGGGTACTAATTACTTTCAGACATTTAATCTCTGAGGATGTGCTTACAGTCCTGCAGGAGACCAGGAACCCAAATACCTGAAAATCTTATTTAGCCAAATGGAAGAGGTTTTCAATCCTGTATGAAACGAAACTAGGACTCCATTTACAGTGGAAATTCCCCCTGGTTTTGTCTTATTTGTGTGAAGTGCTCAACGCTGACTTGTCTTACTCTTCACTGAAAGCCCATATGTCAGTCATGTCTGCCTCTGTATCCCCCTTAGCTAGCAGATTTGAAGTTAAACAATTTCTTACAAGGCATCCTGCACATTAGACCTTAGTCCGTATCTTCACCAGACACTACAAATTATCTCTAAATCTAGAGTGTGGTTTGCCAAGACCGTACTGCATGGCATCCTGGAAAGCTCCTCGGCTACACCTTCCTCCCTTGCTTCATGAGCTTTGGTATTCTCCATCATGTAATTATTACTGCAGTAGATGAGTAGAAGGACATAGAATAGTTGTGTAAAATCTTACCATAATTATAGATGTCCTTCTCTTCTCTGTTGCAGTATTCCTATTCCCGCCTTCCTCCTGGCCTTGCTTCTTCTTGGATGATTCTTACCCTACTTCCTTAAGCTGGCATTCCTCCTGGAGCAGTCAGTTCTGAGGATGCTGCGTGCGTACATCAGTTTTATGGCCAACATCCATTCGCAGCCTATGTGAGATGTACCACTCCCTATAGCAGTAAAGTCTTTTGTATACTGGCTAACATTAGGTTGCCTATGGCAGGGCATGCCCTCATGTAATGAATACTGCAACAGATTAACATATTTATATGTGTTCTCACTAATTTTATGACAAACAAGATAGGTACTTATTTTCCATGCTTAATAAAATATTGGTTCAGTTTATATGCTTGTATTTTCTTAGGACCGCATGTTATACAGGAATATAGTTACCAATGCAAGCAGATCTATATTATTTTATTGAAAAAAATAGCATTTAATTTGATTTTATTGTTTGAAATGTTATATTTCATATTGCCAAACTTTACACAAATTCTTGAGTTTGTGTGATGTCCATCGTGCATACAGCTGCAGTCATAACAGATGGGTTATCCTGCCGTCGGGCGGGTCCTCGGTCGGCCGAATTCCAAAGTCTAGGTCCGGCGTCGGTTGTCGTCGCTTCTTCCCTGTCGTCAGTGCAGCAGGGGTACAAAAGAGGCAGCCGACGCCATTTTCTCCAGTCTTTCTTGCCGCGCGGTGCCCGAAGCAGAAGCAGTTCGCAAGTGCCGGTCGGCCAGCTCCTGAGATTTACGAAAGTATTTCAACCGAAGTCTTCTTGAAAGCTAAGTACCCCGTTGGGGAAACTTTTCTTGCCTCAGACCAATGTCAGACAAAGTTAATAATTGCATTTCATGTGGGAAGCAAATACCGCATAAGGATTTCCACTCTTTCTGTATACCTTGCTTAGGCCCAGACCACGACGACTCGGCCTGCCGTTTTTGTGCTAGATTCAACAAACGCACTATTAAGCGTCGGGCGGAGTTCACCCTTCACTTTTTTGGCAAAAAATGTAATTATATTATGTCGTCGGATACTCCGACTCCAGTTTTGAGCAAAAAACGCAAGGATAAGGACCGACATACGAGGTCCGCACCACCTTCTGAAACCCTGCTAAGGCCGACTACCGGTTCACCAGTACTCAGCTAAGTGCCGACGCAGCCCTGAGTACCGATGACAATGCATTACCTGTGTCTTCAGTACCCGAGGTCGCAGGCTCCTCAGCCCCCATTCCTACTACAGATACCGACGCCACTCCTGGCGGGGAAACTCAGAATTTAGACAGGCCTGCCATTTCTCAAGGGGTCTTCAGGCCTTCCTCCTTCTCTATTAAAGCCTTCACTAAATCTAATACAGCCATGAAAACCAAAAAACAGGTTCCTCAGACCCCCTCTCAAGGCACCATGCCTAAAAAACAGATGCTTAAAATGGCTGAGGATTTAATTACTCTTATCAGGGATTCTCAACCCCCCTCTGACAAAAGGCCCAGATTAGAGGAAGACTACCCATCCTCAGATCAAGCTTCTATTACCTCAGAACTATCTGAGGACCAGGATTATGCCTATTCTCCATTCGAAGATTCTGATGCAGAGGAGTCTATTCCCTCGGTCTCCCCCCCTGAGGACTTCTCTTTTGGGGAAACCCTGCATACATTGAGGGAACACTTTCAGTGGGAAGGCCAAGATTACTCAGATTCCAAGAAAAGGCTCAGGGAATTTCTTCTGCTCCCCTAGCATAGGCCTCTGGCTATCCCACCTGTTTTAGATATATTGGATGATGTGTACACAGAAGCCAGCCTTAATCCTGTTTCTTTGCCTCCATCTCCTGTTAAACCAGACCAGTATTAGCGGGTTCCTGATTCTCACCAGTTCCTATATAAAAGCCATACTGCTGACCCAGAAACTATTTCACAGGGTCCCAAGGGAATTAAGGCCTCTACTGCTAAAAACCCATTACCTTCAGAGAGAGATTCCAGAGTTTTAGAAAGGTGGGGGAAAAAAGGTGTACACCTCGGCCACTTTAACCATGAGGGCATTAAACTGTCAGTTCCATATGTTAAAGTATCAACAGTTTTTGATATCTCAGCTGAAAAGCAAGATGACACAACCAGAACAACCAGATTTAAAAGAGTTGCAGGATTTGTTGCATGGTGCAGAGCAAGTGGGTAAACATACCTTGCAGTGTGGTTTTGATGCTTTAGATGCCTCATGTAGAGCTGCTGTCACGGGGTCTGTCATATGTAGGCATGCTTGGCTCAAAGAGCAATCCTTACCAGATCATGTCAAAGCTTTAGATGCACCTCTTCAAAAAGATGTATTGTTTGGTGTTAAAGCTGAGGAGGTGCTAAAGAAAATGGAGGAAAAAGCGAAATCAATGCAAACAGTGAAAGATTTCCTGCAGGTACAGCCTCCACGTTTCAGCAGAAACTGGCCTTCAAAAAATTGGTCCTTTCCAGCCACGGACAGACCTCAAAGGGGCAGATACAGGCATCCAAGGGGTAGAGGGCAACCTCAAGGATCTTTCAGAGCCAGACAGTGGCAAGCACCAACCCCAAGAGGTGGAGAAGACAGATCACAGTCTTTTAGAAAACAGACACAATGACTTCCCCCTACACCTGCCAAGCAAAGCTTTAATGGCAGCACCTTTGGGCGGAAAACTGACATTATTCTCAAAAAAATTGGCATATTGTTACAAGAGACAAATGGATTCTGGACATTATAGACAGAGGCTACAGGTTCCACTTTCACACCCTTCCAAAATGAGAGGCATGCCAAACCTGCCACAAAATCAAAGGGCAGAGGCACAAAAACAAATTTCAGCTCTCATGGACATAAAAGCAATTCAAGAGGTACCTGCAAAAGAACAAGGTCAAGGGTTTTATTCCAGACTATTCCTGGTACCAAGGAAAGACAAAGATTGGAGACCTATCTTAGACCTATCCATCCTAAACACATACCTACAGGTGCCAAAATTCAAGATGCTCACATTACAGCAGCTTCTTCCCATGCTGGGCAAGGAGTCTTGGCTGGTAACATTGGACCTCAAGGAGGCATACCTGCATGTCCCTATCAGACAAGATTGCAGAAGATACGTCCGATTTCTTGCAGGTTCAACCCATTACCAATTCTCTGCATTGCCCTTTGGCTTATCTACTGCACCCAGAGTGTTTACGAAATGCCTGGCATCAGTAATCGCCTTCTGCAGACTACAAGAGATACAAATCAACCCATATCTGGACGACTGCCTGATCCAAGTGGACAGCAAGAACATACTACTGCAGTACCTGGCATTTGTAATAAAACTATTGAACTTCCTGGGATACACAGTCAACAAAAAGAAATCAAAACTAATACCCTCTCAACAAATAATTTTCCTGGGTACCAGCTTGAATACAACCACCCAGATGGCCTACCTCACGCCAGACAAGCAAGGGCAACTGTCTCAATACTTCAGAAAAATGGCAACTTACACCAGGCTAACTGCAAGGAAAATCCTGCAGGCTCTGGGATTCATGGCATCTTGCATCCTACTAATCCCATGTGCAAAGCTGCATATGAGGAAACTTCAATGGTACCTAAAAAACTTATGGTCTCAACACAGCCACAGCTTGGAAGCAATTATACCACTCATTCCATGCCTTCAAAAGGAATTTATGTGGTGGGCTCAAGCTTGCCAAAGAAACACAGGTCTTCCTTTCTGTGTACCTCAAGCAACTCAAATCATCACAACAGATGCCTCAGACTATGCCTGGGGAGCACACATGACAGATCAGTGCATTCAGGGAAAATGGACCCGAAAAGAGAAGCACCTTCACATCAACCAAAAGGAAATGCTAGCTGTGCAAAAGGCTATTATGACCTTCAAAGACCTACTGCGTCCAGGCCAGCTATTGATAAGGACAGACAACATCACAGTGATGTGGTACATAAACAAACAGGGGGGAACTCATTCATACCCCCTGTGCAGGCAAGCCATGACCCTATGGAACACAGCACTGGAATTGCAAATTCAACTACAGGCGCAATTCCTGCCAGGGAAGGAAAACACGCTGGCAGACAACCTAAGCAGAAATATGACAGATCCACACGAATGGAAGTTGCATCCTCAAGTTTTCACAAAGATAACTCAGACATGGGGACAGCCAGCCATAGATCTCTTTGCTACCCACAGAAATTGCCAGTTGAAAAAATTTTGTTCAAGGACCTATCATCCACAGGCCTGGAAAGTGGACGCACTTTCCTTCAATTGGGCAACATTGACAGTCTATGCCTTCCCGCCTCTTCCTCTGCTGCTCAAAGTTCTATTAAAAGCCAGAGCAGAGAGGCCGAAAATGATTCTCATTGCTCCAGACTGGCCAAGACAACACTGGTATCCGCTCCTGAAGAGCCTGACACATTCCCCAACATGGATCCTGCCTCTAGTCCCTCTTCTGTTGTCCCAGCACAACTACAAAACTCTTCACAGCCATCTCAGAACTCTAAATGTAGCTGCATGGAGAATTCCTTGATTTCCCAACAGACTCTCCTCTCCAATGAGGTGCAGGATGTCATCTTTGAGGCCAGAAGACCTTCTACTAGAAAGGCCTACTCCGCCAAATGGAAACGATTTTGTGCCTGGAATCAAGAAAAGGGACAGAATTCTTGGGTAATAAACATACCTCAAATTTTACAGCACCTAGCCGAGATGTTAAACAATGGACTTTCCTTCTCCTCCATCAAGATCCACGCATCAGCCTTTTCTGCACAATACAACACAGATCCTCCTTTATTCTCTCATCCTCTCTTAAGGCAGTTCCTCAGAGGGGCAAAGAATATAAAACCCCCAAGGAAACCACCAGTCTCTGCTTGGGACCTCAACTTCGTATTGGAAAAGCTGACCCTTCCTCCCTTCGAGCCAGCTTCTTCATCAGAGTTACAGTACTTGTCATGGAAAACAGCCTTTCTTCTGGCTATCACCTCAGCTCGCAGGGTTTCAGAGCTACAGGCCCTCATGGCTGTGCAACCATTCATCATTTTCCATCAGGACAGAGTTTCCTTACGAACCAACCCTACCTTTATGCCAAAGGTAGTATCCAGTGTAGCTTTGAATCAGACTATCCACTTACCTACCTTTTATCCTAATCCACAAAACAAAGGGTGAAAGACTACTACATTTCTTGGACATTCACAGACAACTTCGTTACTACTTGGACAGGACAAAGCCATTCAGGAAATCTGAGCAACTCTTTGTGTCCTATGCTGCAGGTGCTCAAGGAAAGGCCATTTCCAAGCAGACAATTTCAAAATGGATAGCCCACTGCATACGCTTTTGTTACTCATTTCATGGAAAAACTGTGCCTGCATGCATCAGATCCCACTCCACCAGAGCCACAGCTACCTCTGCAGCCTTCCTCAGGGGGGTCCCTACCAAGGACATTTTGGAAGCAGCCACCTGGAGTTCAGTGCACACTTTCTCCAAGCACTATCACCTCCCACTATACTCGAAATCTAGAGCGGGCTTTGCCACAGCAGTCCTGCAGGGCATCTTAGCCCCTCCTAGTTCCACTTAGTGCCTACCACCCTTACTTAGCTTTGGGATTCTACCCATCTGTTATGACTGCAGCTGTATGCATGATGAACATAGTACAGTTTTGTACCTACCATAAATGTAGATGTTCGAGTGCTCATACAGCTGCAGTCCAGGTTGCCCTCCCTCCATTCCCTCTTAGGACAAGCCTTATGACAAACACTTTTCATACAACCTTTTTGGGGTATTCCTTTATGGTGTATGTGCTTGCAACTACTGTTTTTGATTTTTCAACATTGCATCTTTGCATAACATTAAGTTTGCCTTCCTTCTGGGGGCACCTGACATCTGGGGCAAGAAAAACTGAAGAAAATGGCATTGGCTGCCTCTTTTGTACCCCTGCCGCACTGACGTCAGGGAAGAAGGGACAACAACCGACGCCGGACCTAGACTTTGGAATTCGGCCGACCGAGGACCTGCCTGACTGCAAGATAACCCATCTGTTATGACTGCAGCTGTATGAGCACTCGAACATCTACATTTATGGTAGGTACAAAACTGTACTTTTAGTTGACATTTGCTATAATGTATATTAGTGCTGCTGTTTCTCTGGCAAACTTCCATCTTTATGGGAAATAAAGGCTTGAAGACTCAAAGAAAATGAGGAAAAATGTAGGATACATAACATTGCCTTATGCAGCCTATGTCAGTAGGTAAGGAAGCAAGACTAGACTTGGTTCCTTATAAGGGACATACTGCTGTTGAGAAAAAACTCTGGTTGGGGAACCTAGGCTTAAAATGCAGGTAAACCCAAACTTATTGATTTACAGTAACATTTCATTATGTCCAAATAAAAGTCCGTTATTAATTCATAAAACTAACAGCTGTATCTCTTTCTTAACTCTTTCTTTCTACCGTACCTGCTTTCCTCATCTCTAAGTTTCCAGTTATCTGTTTAACCTACTTATAGGTGTTTTTCTAACAGATGTATGTACATGATGAATATGCATACATCTGTGTTTTTTTTAACAGGTGTCTGTATGTTCTTCATATACTGTTGTCTGTGAAGTGTGACAGAAGTTGCTTAGACTGTTTTAAAGGGTTGAAATAAACCTTCTGAAAGTATGTTCTGTATGTTGCCTCTTGCCTTTACCTCCCACTTTTCTGAGATCACGTATATGTCAGTTTTTTCCTGCCACTTTATGCTTGTCTGCTTTGTGTTTCTCTTAATTTGCTGCAGTCCACATCATTTGGCATTGACAGAGCTTTACCTTAATCGTTGTCTACATTTCATATTGCAGACAGATATTTTATGCGGTAACGCAGCATGAAAATAATTTTGTACTGTAGTCAGTAATATTTTATGGGCAGTGACTGCTTTAGTGATACAGTTTCTGTCTTTAAGATGATTGGTTATGCTGATATGTTCATTTGTTATTTCTGCTTTTACCCAGGTTCAAGAGTTCCATCAACTTGAATCCAATCTTCAGGTGTGTCAGTTCCTAGCAGATACCCGCAAGTTCCTACATCAGATGATTCGAACTATAAACATAAAGGAAGAGGTGTTGATCACCATACACATAGTAGGAGACCTCTCTTATGCCTGGCAGCTGATTGACAGGTTAAAGTTGAAAATTAAAGATTTTTGTTTTTGATTTCTAATATTTTTGAATCTGTTTTGAATAGCTGCATGGTTTTGGATGGCATATGTGTGTATATATGTTAAGACATGTTCTTGTATTCTTATAAGACAGTCCAGTAATCAGTTTCTTGTGCATACATAGTGGGCAGGGTCACAAGCAGTTCTTCATTACACAGAACAGAGCTTCTAATTCCACAACTGTAAAATATCCTGGCATTTTATTACCATTTTGGTTTTCTAATCTATAGTACTGTGTTGTAAATTACAGTTTTACATCAATCATGCAAGAAAGTATCCGAGTTAACCCATCGATGGTAACTAAACTGAGAGCAACATTCCTGAAGGTAAGACCTTAGCTTAAAAATCTTTATTTCAAAGGGTGAATTTTGACTTATTGTGAATAGTTCTAGATGGTCTCTACATTGATTTATTCTTTCATTTGTAGGTCTGTTGAAAAGTATATTAAGTTTTCTCAAACGTCTGTTGCCATCCTACAGTTGTATTGTCTTTCTGTTATTTGAATGTGTACACTGTTGACCTTATCATTTGGCTTACTATATACAGGTGAATCTATGGATAGGCTTAGAGAAGACTGATCCCAGTTTATGTTAACTCTACAGTTTGCAAACACAGCAATGCCCAAGCTAAGGATACAACCATTGAGTCACTTAATAGGGCAGCCAAAAGCCAGTCATCCATGTGAAGGAGCGCCTGAAGTTTCTGCCATGGCAAAGCCTCATTCACAATGGCTAGACCTTTGTTAAACACTGCGTACAGAGAAGAGACTATTTGGCTGAAGTGGTGCCAAACAGAGCAAATCAAAGGAAAGTACCACTTGAACCCCAGCCACTGACTTGCCAAAATGTGCCCATCATATCCAGTGACATTTCAAGCAACGTGCAAAACAAACCATACACAACGTCATACCCTAGATGTGCTCCCTGAAGCTGCAAAGTCTAAAGTGAAATAAAAGTTTCCCCTTCCCTTTCAGAAGGAAGACATGACCATAGAAATTCCTGCCTTTCTCTGAACAGCATATGGTTTCTACTACTTCTCTGAGGAACAGAATATGGACCTGATCAAGAGCTTCAGCAGCAATGACCTAATATCTAGGCAGAATTCGTTTTAGAGAAGGATCTAAAAGTGCTAAGACAAGCCTGTCGACAGCCGTGTCCAAGACCAGTGATACTTTTCAATGGTTCTCTAAGCAAACTCAAAGAACTTGCCTCTCTTCCCTTGTTAGCAGTCCTGAATTATAGGCTGGACTGCAGCTGGTGGAGATGCTTCCTCGGTGACTTGTCTGACAGAGCTGTTGTTTAGAAGTCATCCTCATCCTGACAAGGTGCTTCTTCTTCAAGAACATAAATTTGGTTGGAAAGAAGTAGAATGGAACAGAAGAAATCTCACAGGCAATCCACTGTTGTCGATATCTGTTTTTCTGCCTTTTGGAGATCCTCAAATATATCCCTGGGGGACATGCTCCTCAAAAAACTTTCCCATTCAAGAAGACGACCCTAAAGTAAACCAACCCTTATGCAGGCATATTCTTGAGTCCGTTATCGTAGCTACAACGTCAGCACAGTCAGAATGTTAGCAGTCTACATGGAAATCACTGATCAGATTCTTGTTCTGTATGTTAGAGTCAAGGTTGTCTGGCAACTTCACCACTACCTGATCCACAAGAGCCCACTGGTACCTAGACAGGTGAGTGAAACAAGTGAGAGATCTAAACTACAACAGTGGGAAACACTCAGATTTTCACATTGTCCAAATCCTTGAACTCTTTAACATCTATTAAATAGATTTAAAAGATGAGTGCTGTGGTCTTTGAAGTAATGCAAGAGTCTGCCGTAGCATGCTTGGTCCGGGCTGTCATTCAGTCTTCATAAAACCATCAACTTTAAAGGAGTCAGATGTGCTAGAATCCAGAAAATATGTAAGCGAGAGAGAGAGAGAGAGTGACAGGTAGCTCTAGAGTCGTCCTCCTCCTCTTCCCTGGTCAGGTAATGGATGGGACATTGTTAGGAAGAAGGCAGAGAAAATTGCCAGTCCTTACAGGAATTCATTAGCCTAAGAGTTTTATTCCTGAAGAAGGGAGTCATCTGAAGTGTGGGGGAACAGAGTGGAGACCACACAGGACAGGATAATGTGATGGAGCCTCCTCAGTCTTGAACAGTGGGTCCTGCAGGAGTTAGGGGTAGGGATGGTGGGGATGAAAACTCTCCAGTCTCAAATGTGACCTCAGGGCTAGCTTAGAAGGTTTAGAATTATTACCTCATACAGGAAGATTTGTTATGAGTACACACTGGATCCTCAGTTATGGGAGAGACAGTGCAGAAATCCCAGAATGCTTCTCCATGGTTTTGCTATAGTGTGCATCTCTCACTAGCCCTTTGTCATCAGATGATGACGGGTGTGAGGCTTGACAACTTTCTAGTTGATGGGAAACTGCTGGCATGTGGAACTTCCTCATAAGTTGACTCTGCAAGATTAGAGTATGACCAATGCCTAGTGTCACAATATTCATCTTCTCACACTGCTCTGGCACCAACATCAGACTGTGTTATGGATCCTCACCAACATCAGAGTGTGTTATGGATCCTAACCAACATCAGACTGTGTTATGGACCCTCACCAACATCAGACTGTGTTGTGCACCCTCCTGCCACATCTCATACTGATTGCCTTTACCAATCATCATGCTGACTCAGCAGTGGAAGGCCTCAAGAGTCTTTATTTTCAGGGGCTTGGACACAGCACTGACACTAATGGCAGTACTACAAGTCATGTTCCTTAATCAGGCAGCAGTTAGGTACAGTGCCAGTGCGAGTCCTGGCTAATGATACCTACAGTGGATATAAAAAGTGTACACACCACTGTTAAAATGCCAGGTTTTTGTATCATTTCAAAACTTTTTCCACCTTTAAGGTGACCTATAACCTGTACAATTCAATTGAAAAACAAACAAATCTATTAGGGGAAAAATGTAAAAAATAAAAAACATACAATAAGCTGGTTGCATAAGTGTGCACACCCTTAAACTAATACTTTGTTGAAGCACCTTTTGATTTAATTACAGCATTCAGTCTTCTTGGGTAGGAATCTGTCAGCGTGGCACATCTTGACTTGGCAATATTTGCCCACTCTTCCTTGCAAAAGCACTCTAAGTCTGACAGATTGCGAGGGCATCTCTGATGCACAGCCCTGTTCAGGTCACCCCACATTTTCTACTGGATTTAGGTCTGGGCCATTCCAAAACTTTAATTTTCTTCTAATGAAGCCATTCTTTTGTTGATTTGGATGTATGCGTGTTGAAAGGTGAAATTCCTCTTCATCTTCAGCTTTCTAGCAGATGCCTGAAGGTTTTGGGCCAGAAGTGACTGGTATTTGGAATTGTTCATAATTCCCTCCACCTCGACTAAAGGTCCAGTTCCAGCTGAAGAAAAGCAAACCCCAAAGCATGATACTGCCACCACCATGCTTTACCATGGGGATGGTGTTCTTTTGATGATGCAAAGTGTTGTTTTTGTGTCAAACGTACCTTTTGGAATTGTGGCCAAAACGTTCAACCTTGGTCTCATCAAACCATAACACATTTTTCCCAAATGCTTTTGGAAGACTTGATGTATTGCTTTGGAAATTTTAGCTGGACTTGGATTGAGATTACTGCAAGCGCAGAAAGACTGTCATCTGTCATGGTTGAGCGCAAGATATTCTTGATCAGTTTTATCCTTCTGAAGCTCCTTTCAGCACTGGCAACAGTAACTGGTGTGGTCAGAAGAATTCTGATGCAAATGCAAAGATTCAGATATACCTCCTGAAGGATGTTCTTGTATATGTACGTTAAAAAATTTTTGCCATGACGAGTCCTCTCTCATTCTCGATGACATAAATAAAACAATTCAATTCCATTACGAGTTAGTTGTCATCAATGTCTCCCATTTTTCTTTCAAAATTTTTGCAGTGATTCTCCAGTTCATTTTCTCTGTGAAACTGCTTCAGACTGTTAGCATTGTACAGAAATCCTTACAACTTATACCACTCCACGAGTTGGTCAAATTGCGACGAAACAGAAGATATGGCCTGATCAGTGAGAACAAGAAAGAACTGCCATTTGAATTTTTCTTAAGCAGAAAGACGACTCGAATCATCAGCACATTTATAATCAAACATTCTGTTCTTACGTGGCACTCTGGTTTCTGGAAACACCTGCTCAATACCAATATGCTCTGATATTCCACATGCATTCGTGACTACAGAGTTATAGCCTATATTTTGATAGTCTTGCAAAAACTTCATTGGAGCACAGACTTCTGCCTGCAGGACGTCAACTGAAACATCTGGTGACTGAATTAATTTGCTGGTTTTATTGATGTGAAACAGTATATCGTACCATGTGCACACAGTCAGAACAAAAGGCCATGTAGTAATATGGTCTAAAAGTGCACCTGCTTCTGTTGCTGTATTGCCATCTTTCTTTTCGAGCGCATGTTCTCGCAAAGATGGCAAAGCATTGCACAATTCTTCAAGTTGATAACGCAGAGCTTCACAGCATCAATTCTCGCCTCCCAACGAGTGTCCGATAACCCTTTAACAGGTATTGGCATATGTTCTTGAAGTATATCCTAACGTGAAGGTGATGAAAAGACAACATATATTCTGTTAATCAGACCGAAAGTCAGCGGCATATTTCGATGACTTTGCTGCATCCGAGATTACAAGTGTGAGCTCCACATGGTACATACAATGCACAGTCATTTATTTCTAGCATGAGGGCTTGCACGCCTATATTCTTTCCTCTCATATTGGAGCCATTATCATAAGCTTGGCCTCTCATGTCAGCAATGTCTATTCCTAAGTTGTCTGTCTTTACAAGAAACGCTTCCAGTACGCCCTTACCAGTTGTATCATGAACATTAAGAAAACCAACAAACGCTAAATGAATATTGACACCATCATCACCGTTACATTCAACAAAGCGTAACAGCATTGACATCTGTTCTTCATGTGACGTGGCGGGAGTACAGTCCAAAATAACTGAGTAATATTTTGCTTTTTTAAGCTGCGCTATGTTGGCCTCTTGAATGTTACTGGCAACAAGTTGAATCCGCTTATTTTGGATCTGTGGACTGAGGTACTGAACATGTGTCTCTGCCTTCTTAATCCTCTGTAAAAGTTTGCTGAGGACAGTATCATACTTGGCAAGCAGTTCAAACAGTCCCAAAAAGTTGCCATTCGAACGATCGCCAAGCTTTTCATTACTTCAACAATGTCACACACTTGTCTGTCCGATATTATAATCAGCCATTCTCTGGGATTATCAGTCAGTGGTTCAAATTCAGATACTTCTTTCCCGGCAGTAGCTGGAATATTTGTCAGTTTGTTTAGTAGTAGAATAACTGGCTGCACCTTTGACCTCACTTGAAACTCTTATGGATATTTCTGCTTCTGGATGCAACTCGTTGCTGCAACGTTGTCCGTTTCATGTGCCTGTACGTTGGATGGCAGCATACAATACATTGACAACTTTGGAATTTTCTCAAGTTGCTTCTCGGCATCTTTTGCTGCCTTTCGTTTACTAGCTCCGCTCTTATACATTCTGCTAGACAACATCACAAAGCATGCCTTTTCTTTGGAAATGCTAAAAAATTAAACAACTAAATGAATAATATTTATTTATCTGCCGACCGCCATTATGAACACATATACACATTCTTTGAATAGGTCCAACAGTAACAGGCACATACACAGAGCCTCCTCTGCTTTCATGCGCATATTCACTCACACGCAGACAGCATAATCACACAAACACTTTTTTTGTTTAATTTTTTACACTTGCTGAACAGCAAACCCACTACTCGAGTGTAAAATATCTGCTTGTTCACCCGGGCATACCTCTCAAATGTACAGATTTTCGCAGAATGTCCAGATTTTTGCCTCGTATTCTTGGTCCATTTTTCATAAAACTGTGTTTTTCTGGCAAAATAGTGGCAAATCATTAAAGACTGAAGTTAGAAAAGAATGACAGCCATTTGAGTTTAAGACTCCATACCCTTCAGAAAATTCACGGCAAAGCAAAACCTGTTATTCTATTACCTTTCTAAGCCTGTAAGTGCAATATTAATTGTCCCTATTTTTGGGCCGTTAGCCCACTTTTATTAATGGCTTTGTCCAGATTTCTTGCTGTAAGAAGTTGAGAGGTATGGTTCGATCTCTGTCTTACTTACTCTCATACACTGTCACATACAAGCTTTTTTTCTTTTTTGTTATGAAGCGGTGGGCCCATCTTGCAGCGGTTATTATTTGTATATTAAAACCCTTCTAGAGAAGGTTCCTTCTTCACCAGTCAGGTTGCCAACGTACTGCTGCTATTCCCTGAATATAGTAATGCCCACTAACATTACATGCCATTAAATCCACAATTAAATTATCAGCACACGGTACTGTCCTCTTGATGCAGGTCCTACAGAGTGTGAGGCCTCCTCCAAAATCCTGTGAAATACTAATGTGCCTACGACAGGATTTAAATAAGCTGAAGTCACCTGGTAAGTTAATTGGAATGTTAATTCTGTAACAAAGACAGATGGCTGTGTGCACGGACCGGTAAGAGATGATAGAAACTAACAGCTGACTAAAAAAAGAAACCGGTGACGGTGTTAAGTTACTAGGGTTTAGCACCTCTCTATTTATGGACTAGGCCAGCTTTTACCTGGGATTTGTGTCCCAAGAAAAAGTGAAATGTGACAGCTGTGTGGAGATTGTGGGAGAAAATATACATTTCTGTTAGTTTCATGTTGACACAATTATTTTTAGCTGAAACTAATTCTGCCTATGCGTGGCTGCAGACCCAACTAAAATTCGAAACTGACCGACAGACAACTGATGACTGCCAATGATGTATTACCTTACATTTTCTTATCACTTTTAGGGGGGCCCCTCTGGTCGAAGGGTATGGAGGGCGCTCACTACGTCTCTGGTATTTTCAGCTTCTTGGGGATTGAACAGGAAATCATCCAAAGAAACATTAGGATCAAGAGCAGAATTTTGCAAGCTCCCTTAGCACAATATGTGATGCTGTGGTATACAATGACATAGTTTACTTATTGCAATATCCTGTACTGCCTGGGTTGTAAGGAAAACAGTCTACTAGGGCTCAGCCTACCTACCCAGTTAA
Organism: Protopterus annectens; assembly: GCF_019279795.1. Taxonomy (NCBI): domain Eukaryota; kingdom Metazoa; phylum Chordata; order Ceratodontiformes; family Protopteridae; genus Protopterus; species Protopterus annectens. Next base: position 90,613,932 of record NC_056732.1, on the reverse strand, counting down.
CAAATACGTTTAAAAAATACATTGCAAACCTGCTGTACATTTATTGAGAAAGTAACAAAAATATGTGTTGTTTTGTTGTGTTGTATTACTTTATTTACTTGTTTGAGTTTGAAAATGATCTGCTGACCTGTGCCACCTGCTCTATTAAAATGAGCTCTGGTTTTCTACTTCCCATTGAAGAGTAAAAATTCCATTAAGTACCAAATGTTATCAGCTCCAAGGCATATAGAGATAAAGCCGTCAGTCTGACTGTGTGATCCAGGGTTTGGTTAGCAGCTCAGACAATTTGGAAGCTGATTAGGGAGGTGGGAGAGGAATAATGAGGCATTCGAGTGTTTACGCCTGTTGGGGGTGAGTGGGAAGCCAAGTGCCATGGCATGTGTGATATGATTCTGTCAGAGACTGGTATCAGTGATAATGCCTTTGCAGTATCATTAGGTGGGAATGGCAACTGAGGAGCATCCCTGTGGTGGTAGGGTGACTCACTGTGCCCAATGTATGCCCACCTGACTAGCCATGTTCAGCATACTGGGGAATGCTAATCATAGCAAACACAGGGAGAGTCACTGTGAGTAACATTCAGGATGCTGTAGGCCTCTTCTCTACTCTCTGCATCACAACCTTACTGCCCAATATATCTCTTACTGCCTGTTGTAAGGGTCATGTGGTCTGAGTTCCATCATGTAAAATGATTGCATGAGACATGCAGATTGACAAGATGAATGAACATTAGTAAAATAGCTGAAAACAAATTGTTGCAAACCTCCTAAGTCTGCTTAACCAGCTTGCAATATGGCATTCAGTCTTAAATAAAAGAAAGTGGAACATCTAATGCTACTTCTACTAAAAAATCTAGTATATTGATTCCTGACTGATCTGTAGCTCTAAAATAAACTAAACTTGTGGCAGATCTTTCATTTTACAAATGGTAATTCGTGGAATTCGATATTCCCAATCTCAATTTGTTGAAAAGTCAGCTTCCAGAATATTTTTACATACACTGACTGTAATGAGAGATCAGTTACGTGAGACATTTTTTCACCCTTACTGAGCATTTTCTTTTTATCCTGATGCTTTGTGACCAGAGTGTTAAGGAGTGTGTGTGTGTGTGTGTGTGTGTGTGTGTGTGTGTGTGTGTGTGTGTGTGTGTGTGTGTGTGTGTGTGTGTGTGTGTGTGTGTGTGAAGGATGGGGGGGGGTACAGGGGTCTTGCCTCATACAAAAAGTCTTTGAGTTGTCACCTGCAGTTTTGTTAGCTGGATGTGTTTTCATAAGTTTTTTGTTCAGCTTACTGTAAACCACTTTGACTTCAACCATTCCTAGTGAATCTAAAGATTTACTGTACTCCATTGTGAGTATCCTCTATCGCTAACCATTTCCTATTCAGCAAGCATGAATGCCATCGGCAGTCACACTGCTGACTAGTATCCAAGTTGTAGATCACGCTGTGGTTGATGCAAGGGATTCATGATATATTAAGTGATATTTGTCCAACAGACAATAATTTGAAAAAAATTAGCACATAAAGCCACTTTCAGAATAAGCTTTCTTTGAAGAAGGGAGACCCCCCCCCCCCACCTTATATACCAACTTCCACAGTCGCACAACAGCAGAGAAAGAAAAAATAAATATATTTTTTCTTTTACACATATTTATTTATTTAAATTTATTAACTGGGGTAGAATACTAATTTACAGATTCATCCCAAAAGCTTAAAATAGAAAATTAAATATAAAGGATTGAATAAAACTGCTATTGCAGCATACATTGTGACAGGAATGTAACAGAGAATCAGTAGATGTACAATACAATTTAGTCTGAAACAAGCATAGGGAAAGAGATGAGAAATCATCATTAGGAGAGTAATTAATTAAGTGATAGCATCCCCAATAGGGAGAGTAGTGTGTGGAAAAATTAGTTGTGCCTGTGTACATCATATATACAGCACAAGTCACGTGTGTTTAAAGTGGATGAGGGTATCGAAACACTAGCGTACATGTTTGAGTAAGAGATGAAACAGGAGGGTGATATAATTAGGTGGTTCCAATTGTGTAACAGGTGCAAAAGGCATGTTTGAAGAGGAGGTGTTTCAATTTCTTTTGGAGTACTTTAAAAGAGAATTCTTTGAGAGGTTTGAAGGGGTTTCCCAGACATGTGATCGTAAGTTAGAAAAAACTGTAATCTGAGCAGAGCAGCTTTAATTTAAGATTTTTGGAGGGTTCCCGGAAAGTAATTTAAAGCGATATTTCCTTTGCAGTGTTGTTCCACCGGGCAAATTATCATAAAATAATTCAACATTCTGAAAGCAGGCATCTAAAGAAGGCTGTATGACAAAATGGTCAATGACGGTCTTCCAAAACTGACATTTTCATGTCTTACATAAGTGCTATATAACAGTCCAAATCTTTTCACTGAAAAAGGATTAAGAAAACTAATGGAGTAAGAGAATGCCGTAATCATGAAGAGAGTTACTAGAACCTGTGTCCATGCACACCACAGCCTTCCTAAGAAGACAGAAGAGAACAGTCTGGGAAAATGGTGACTGGCAGAATGTATAATGTCCTGCATCTCCCAGATCAAATGAAGTGACTTATTTCATCTGAACTGTATCTGGCCCTTGGTTTTTATGGATATTTTACAGTAGCTGGACGCTGAACAGCATCTTATGTATATACAATTGAAGGCAACTCATTCATATATGTAGTCTGTGCAGCAAAGAAATGCTCAGCTATGTGTGACAAACTTCATATCTGGGGTGACTTGGTGACAGTCAGAAGGTGGAAATGGCAGCTCGTGTCTTGGAAAGCAGATAGAAGAAAACAGAGCTTACATCCAGTTATGCATGTTTGCTATCAAGTTAATGTGGGCAAAGTTACACTTGTACACATCACATTTTTATATATATATATTATATATTTGTTACATATATTTTCAGGTCAATTTAGGCTATATATTTTTATATATACTTTTACATTTATATCTTATATACATCTATACACCCTATACTGAGGATTTATTTATTTTTTGTAATATTTCTATATTATTAACTTATATTGTGCTTTTCAATTGGTCACCACACTATGCATGACGTGTGTTTACATTTATTATTATATATTTTATGCAGTCTTCATTCTATTTTAATTTAATTTTTTACATACCAATTCATATGTGTTTTAAAAAAAGCCTTGCTGTTTATAAATCTGCTTATTTTATTTATCTGCACTTTCATTGGTATGTTTTTAAAGAATATTTAAAATGATACAGGAAGCAAGAGTATTTGCATAAATTGCTATGTGTTTTAATTATCAATTTATTAAACTATTAAACAATTAATGTGATTTATGAGGGTGGGGGATATAAAGGATGCTACAGTCAATTATTCTTTGTTACATCTGAAGACGTCTTGTGGATGAAAACGCTTTGGGGAGATTTGCGTTAATGTACTGAATAAACTGCTGGCGCTTCCACTTTGGCTTGTGGTTCATGCTTCATGTTTGGTTACCCCCACTTGGTGCCTGTGTTTGCTGTACTAGTTTCTTGGTTGTTTCGGGTACCTGGCCTCTTTGTGTTTTGACTTGTACTAATCACATACAAATTACTTAAACTGAAAGTTAAGTGAGTAAAGTAAGATACGACCAAAATCTAGGTTTCTGAAAAAAAGACCTCTACAACTAAATGCAGCTTACTTTGCACTATTAAAAACATGTTATATTTAGTTAGCAAGGTTTAACCCCTCCCACCAAAAAAAAAAAAAAAATATATATATATATATATATATATATATATTTTTTTTTTTTTTTTTTTTTTTTTTTGTGGAAATCAGGAGTTTTAATAAAGTGTAGTTCTTTCAGCTTAGGCTTAGTTTGCTGTCAAATGAATTAAGTATTGGCTAACTTTGAAAGAAAAGTGCATAATCAATAAGTGATGCTATTTACAAAATACCTTCTATGCATAGTTCCTTGGTTACTTGAAAGACCAGCGATGTAAAGAAGTAGTGCATTTTATCACATTAACATTTTGATAACTTAAAAGTGTTTGTTGCCATTGTATTTTTCTTTCACATCATATGTAGCATTTAAAGTGCCATACGTAATATTTGTCTCCTCTTAATGCTGAGTGCAGACACAGTAAAAACAAAAGACTGAAAATAGAGGAGAAAAGTGAAGAGGAAACATTCCTCTTCCCCTTTAAACTTATTTTTTGCAGGGGGCTAAGACACATACAACCCCAGACTTGTATATACTAATTTTGAGATCAGCATACCTTTAAGAAAAGAGAATATTCTGAGAAATGGTCATCTCAGACTTAGTATATGCAAGTCCATTTTTCAGCCATTCAGTCTCCATGTTACGGGACTCACTAAAGCTGGTCTTGGCATTTCAAATGGTTTCCATTTTATTCTATAACTGGGTACACGAGGGCAGAGCAAATTGGAATTGGGATAGGCTGGGGTCTGGACACCAACCCATTACAAATGAGATGGAGAGAGACCTGTTTTCTAACAACATGGGGGATATGCTGATTAATAACACATTGTCTGTTTAATTTCCTAAATCGTAGATCAAGGTGTTCTTTAGGTAACTTCCATATATGTGGTACTGTGCAGGAGTATTAAATTTACCAAGAGTGACTGTACTACATTTCTTTGTGTTTAGGGTAAGATCATGACTGCAGCAGCACCTGTTAGTGTAAGTAAGACTTTGTTAGAATATTAGTAAGTCTGAGAGGGAGTTTAGGATGATTTTTAGCTTGCAGTTGAACGCAAAATTAGTTAACCAAAGGTTATTATCATTTGCTTGTATTTCAGAAAAAAATTAATTGCAAGGTGGAAGTGTCTTGGGTAAAACATTGATGGATGCTGCTAGTTACATTTGTTTTTTGGAGAGGGTACCATTTATTCAAATCATGTTTTCTTTCTGACAGCCATTTCACAGTCCACTGAACTACAGAGGAGTTGATGTTAAGTTGAGTTTGTTTATTTGTAATGCTAGTGGGTAAAATGGTGTCATATACTTTGGCTAAGTACAGATAAGCAGTGTATATGGGAAGCACTTCATCTAGGACTTTACTGACTTTTTCAAAAAAACAGACAACATTAAGAAGGCATGATTTATCCTTGATGAACCTGAACTACAAAGGGTCTAGAGTCTGAAAAACGTGTATGCCTTTAGTGATCATGTCTACAGTTGTATGTTCCATGGCTTTACAAATAAGGTTAGTGAGGCTGAGGACCTGCAGTTACTTGGGTCAGTGGGGGGACCACCCTTTTAGTGGGGGACAGCTGTGATGTTGCCCTTTCGTCAGGTATATGTCTTGTAGAGGGACTTACATTGCAGATGTTTCAGAGGTGATGCTTTAAACATTGCTTTCACTGGGGCAAGCTAGACACTCTACAGTTCTGGTAATTTTTGCCCACAGAAAAGGCATAGGAAGTTAAAGCCTTGACACTCAGGGTGAGTGCACAGCACAGGGTCCCAGTTCAGGAATTCTGTGCCTCTTTGGTGTGATGACAGCCGTTATATGTGTGGTTCCTGCAACAGTAGAACACATCACATGTGCTGACGATGCATTCTTCATTAGCAAGTTGGTGAGCCCTGTAGTTTCATTATAGTCAGGGAAAGTGTACCCTTAAGGACAAGTGGCTCCCCATAAAGCAGGTTGAGCTACAGACAATGTTAAAGGCTCTGAAAGTTTTGGAAAGGGAGATGAAAGCAGAGACCGTCTGCTGTTCTGAAACAAATGGCCTGTGGTGTGGTACATAATATGGCAAGGTGATATGTATTCTTGCATCCTGGGTCGAAAAGGCAGTTTGCATCTGTAAGAATGTCATCATCTTAGCACCAATTCAAATTGTATGTGGAAGCAAATATGCTGGCAGACTTCCTGGACTGCTGCAGTCCTTTACTGAAGTGGAGGATTCAGGACACTTGTCCTCTCTAGATAGACCCTTTCTGGAGTGTAGCACCCAGAGAAATTGACCTTTCTACTTTATGTGAAGACATTGTCCCCACCTCCCCACCCCCATTCTTGTTAGTTCAGCAGGACAAGGGTGACAGGATACTGGGTACATTCTCACTGTCCTGTGGCATGGAACATTCCTCTGTTTTATTTTCTGTTTCTTGCTCTGCAAGTTCTCCTTTCTTGGTTGATGAGGAATAAACCGAGTGGTTTAAGGACTAAGCATACTTTCGTAGCACAACATGTGATGCCATGGCACATGACAGCTAAAGGTCTGTGAATCTCCAGACATGGGAATGAGAGAAAAAAACATAGCAGATCTGGAAATATCAGAGGAGATACCAACAGTTACTCGCTGCATAAGGCTTCCTCATTGATCAGTGAAATATCAAGTATGTTTATATGGCATTTATGTTTATACTTAATTATGCAACCTTAAAAGAAATCCTATGCATCTAATTTAGGGTACTAAAAGTGAAGTTAGTGTATTCATTACTGGTGCTTACCCCTGCACCAACAAATGAAGGGTTACAGCAGATAAATTCAGTCCATGAAAGTAAGGATAACAAAAAACAGATAACCTAAGCAAATTAAATTGGTTGGTATAATCGTGTTAGAGATTTATTAATGTATTCTGAATTGTATGCTTTTCTTCTTAATGTATTACTGCTGAATGAATCATAAAACAATATTCACTAATGTATGTTAATTACGGAGCTTTTTTCCCTTGGCCTCCACTGAAAATGGGCTCTGGACGGCCTAGTGGACTTTCCAGGTAAACAAAGTGCAAATAAATAAAAAAAAAAAATTTAAATGATGGCACCCGATTTCCATTTCCAGCTCTGTCTTTATACAGTATTGTTTCAGTGTATTACTCAGGCCACATGTAACTCAGTATAGTGAATTGTGCTACCTTTGTTGAATTTGTACCTACCTAATGTGTGCCACTTTGCATATTTGCAGTATGTTCTGTAATGCATCTCTTTATTGTGTGGCCTAAATGAGTATGCACATCAGGTAACTGAAGCCATTGCACTTGAAGAGAACTTTAGTCCTGTGATGTGTAAGGCCAAGCAATGAATATCGGAGCAGCATGTGTTAATTCATATATTTTGTTTTATTCCTAAACACAAATTACTTGGAGAGAGCTTTAGTCTCAAAAAGTGTTGGATATGATAAAAAAAACCACTTAACTTTAAGCATTTGATTAAATTTCCATCTCTTCCACCTGAGAAAATACAAGAAACAATACTTTCATGTGAGAGATACAACACCCACTGAAATCTGCATTTATATTACTTCAGTTTCATAAATGGTTAAGATCCTCATTGAAAGATGTATAACACATTTCAGTTACTTGAAATTGTATATTAAATGTCACCAGCTTTGCAGTACATATAAACTTGCATTGTTTGTACATGACTGTCAGGTGCAGTGTAACTCGACATCCCTTGGCCATGTACGCACATGCAGATTTACATATAAGCCTGCATACATGAAAATATACAGAGTGAGAAAGAATCACACAAGCAGTAGTGATGCTTCCCACTGAAGTATCCTCAAGAGACAGACAGCATCCATTAGAAGGAGTGGACGTATGTCTGTCCATTCGTTTATTTAGGCTGGTGCAGCTTGACCACTACCCACCCCTGGCAAATTAAGCTCATCACACAGGTTGTACACAGCTCACTTCAGTCTTAGTCTCTCGGTGCAGCAGTGTTGAAAAGACCATTAAATTGCCTTTGAAGAGGAGAATACTTTTTTTTCTTGGAAGAAAGTCCTGGAATGACTTTCCAACTACAGATGGACAGTGCACCCAACCCAGTCATTAAAGTTTTCTTCACCTACTGTCTAAATGTAAATCTGCTGCAATTTGATTTTCCAGCTTCCGTCTATCTAGATAGAGTGGCATATTAATCACTTTGTTTTTGATTTTGATGCACCACTTATCTCTAAAGATATTTAAAAAATTAAGCCCAAGCAACACCTTTGCTTAACTTCCTGCAAGAGATTTTTTTTTGGCTTTTCACTTAGTACATCATGTACCAGTCTGTGAAGTTTTGCTTACTAACTCGTCACCTTTTTCTCATCGCTGTAATCCCCTTTAACTCCACAGAAAGTTCTTAACCTACATATTAAAGTGTAAGTAATACTTTATTTATAATAATTTTATTCATACTTATGCACAAGCATCTCTCCCAAATTTAGATTATCTCTCTACTTAGTGTGCACCATTTAGAGAACTCAGGTCTTAATTTGCCCAGCAAATGTTAGATCTTTGACATGACCATTTGTCTTACTCACCCACAAAACAGCCTTCTATTTAAATTGTGCACCATCCAAGCCTTAGTGGTATTTAAGCTGTCTAGATCTGGTGCAGATTAAGGCTATCAGCAACTTACAAGTTTCTTCCTGCAGTGTGGGGTTTGAATCCTTTGGTCTCTATTGTTTCCATTTGCTTTACTGTGGGATTTTGAACAATTTTGCTTAACTAGATAGCCCTTTATTACAGGGGGCCCTTGTTCTCAAGGCATTTATGTAGTTAACAAATACAGTAAAATGGAAATAAAAGGGAAGGAATTCTGACTTGTGGGCAAATGAATGCTGCAAAAGTTGTGGAGTGACCTAACTGTAATACACAGCTTTGAGTTTCCAGCTGCCACTTGTCAACTCTTTGACATTCTAACATTTTTCTTGCTTCTTTTCATATCCTGTTAGCTTCCCTGCCCCATTTTCTTTTCCTTTGCCTTTAGCTATACTTACTGGAGTTTTCCAATTATTAACCCAACAGACATTCACCATGTGTGTCAGCTGCATTGCATCTAGCATATTATCCTGAGTATAACCTTTAGACTAGCAGAAATCTGTCAGTGTAACATAAATATGCATCACATATAAGTTGTATATAACTGTGCATGAATGATCTTGAAGGCAGATTTGGTACCTCAGCAGAATTTTTTTTCTGTGTGTGTTGCAAAAAAAGTATTGCTGCATGGTATATCGGCTGTAAATGATGTATGTTTTGTAACACACTTATATTTTGTTGTATATCTAGATTTATTAGAAAGTGATTTACTTCCCTCAGTCTTCATTGTAAATTGGCTTAACCCGGAAGCGGCCAACTCTTTTGCTAAAGTATATAATTAAGTAAATAAATAAAATGCACACTGCATGTGTGATGTCCTTCAAGGATGCATCTGCAGTCATAACATATGGGTTGTCCTGCCTCAGGCAGCCCTTCGGTCGGCCGGATTCCAAAGTCTGGGTCTGGCCTCGGCTGATGTCGCACTTTCCCCGACGTCAGAGCGTCGGGTACAAAAGCATCAGCCGACGCCATTTTCCTCAGTCTTTCTTGCCGCGCGGTGCCCGAAGCAGAAGCTGTTCACAAGTGCCGGTCGGTCAGATCCAGAGATTTCAGCTACCGAAGACTTCGAAAAAAGCCAAGTACCCCGTTGGGGACTCTTTCTTGCCTCAGCCGATGTCAGACAAAGTAAACAATTGTTTAACTTGTGGGAAACAAATACCTCATAAGGATTTCCATTCTTACTGCCTTCCTTGCTTAGGCCCAGACCACGACGTATCAGCCTGTTTAGCCTGTGCCTCCTTCAACCGACGAACTCTTAGACGTCGGTCGGAGTTTGCAGAGGAATTTTTTGGAGCCGCTTTTGCTTATAAAATGCCGTCGGAGACTCCGACTTCGCATATGGTCAAAAAACGCAAGGAAAAGGACCGACACTCGCAGCCCGCGGTTTTGGCTGAAACCACGGCTAGGCCTACCGCGAGTGTCTCGGTTTCGGCCGAAACAGAGTCCACGGCGATTCCTTCAACCGAAACCATACTTCCGACCACCGAGGCCCGAGAGGCCCCGGCTGAGTCAGCTTCAGAACTCCCTACCGAAGCTAGTGTTCAGGAATTGTCCGACACCATACCTTTGGACATTTCTACCTCTGCACATGGGGCAGCTAGGCCCCCAGCTTCTATGTCTATTAAGGCCTTTTCCAGGGCTAAAGCTGCCAAACTTTCAAAAGCTTTGCCTGCCAAATCTACATCCCAGAGGCCTTCCTCTAGTTCACAGATCCTCAGCCTTGCTGAGGACCTTAACTCCTTAATCAGGGGTTCACAACCTCACCCAGACAGGGCCTCTCAACTTCCTCCAGACAAAAGGCCCAGGACTGAACCCTCTGAACCTCACTCCTCAGATTACTCCACAGATGGATCTGACTTGTCAGACCACCAGGAAGGGGTTTACTCGCCTTATGAGGATTCAGATGCAGAGGAATCTATCCCTTCGGCCTCCCCTCCTGAAGAATTTTCCTTTGGGGAGACTTTACACTCCATGAGAGAGCACTTTCAATGGCAAGGTCAGGATTTCTCTGATTCTAGAAAAAGATTAAGGACCTTTTTGCATTTGCCTCAGCATAGGCCCTTAGCTATACCTCCTGTTCTAAATGTAATTGATGATGTGTACAATGATGTCAGTACAGCCCCTGATTCTCTTCCTCCGGCCCCTGCCAAACCTGACAGATATTACAGGATCCCGGATTCTCATTTCCATCTGTATAAAGCCCATGCTGCAGATCCAGAAACTATTTCTCAGGGCCCTAAAGGGGTTGCAGCCGCTACTGCCAAAAATCCCCTACCCTCTGAAAGAGAATCTAGAGCTTTAGAGAGATGGGGAAAAAAGGTGTATACATCTGCAACTCTTTCTGTCAGGGCATTAAACTGTCAATTCCATATGATACAGTACCAAGAGTATTTGTTAGATGAACTGAGTAAGAAACTTTCTTCTCCTGAACCCTTAGACCGTAAATCCCTTCAGGATTTGGTACATAACTCACAACAGGTTAGTAATCATTTTTTTTTAAATGTGGCTATGATGCACTGGAGGCTTCATTTAGATCAGCTATGACTGGGGCAGTTATTCGTAGGCATGCCTGGCTGAAGGAGCAATCTTTGCCAGACCATGTCAAAGCTAAACTCCTCGATGCTCCAATGGAGAAACAAAATTTATTTGGCTCCCCTGCACAGGAGATTCTAAAAAAGGTTGAAGAAAAAGCAAAATCTGTGCAAACAGTTAAAGATTTCCTGCAAGTTCAACCACTGAGGTTCAGCAGAAACTGGCCTACAAAGAATTGGTCCTTTCCAGACTCTACCAGAGCCCAGAGAGGCAGGAACAGGCGCCCTAGAGGCAGAGGTCAATCGAAGGGCTCCTACAGAGGCCGTCAGTGGCAGCCTGCCAACCAGAGGAGTAGTGCAACTGCTACAACTACAACCACTACTACAGGACAGACCCAATGACTTGACTCTGATTCCGCCTACCAGGGATCAACTGGAAGCACCCTTGGGCGGAAAGCTGGCTTTATTCTCAAAAAACTGGCATTGCATTACAAAGGATACATGGACATTGCAAATAATAGACAAAGGATACAGGTTTCACTTCCACACTTTGCCAAAAGAAGCGGAATGCCAAACCTTCCACCAAATCAGAAGGCAGAGGCTTTAAGACAAATCAGCAATTTACTTCAGATGAAAGCCATAGAAAAGGTACCATGTTCAGAACAAGGCCAAGGATTTTACTCCAGACTATTCCTTGTACCAAGAAAAGAAAACCAATGGAGGCCTATTCTCGACCTGTCCGCACTGAACACCTATCTCATTGTGCCAAAATTCAAAATGTTGACCCTACAGCAACTTCTTCCCATGTTGGGCAAGGAGTCTTGGCTGGTGACTCTAGATCTCAAGGAGGCATACCTGCACGTCCCTATCCGACCAAATTGCAGAAGACACCTCAGATTTCTTGCAGGATCAGAGCATTATCAATTCTCAGCATTGCCCTTTGGCTTATCTACTGCGCCCAGAGTATTCACGAAATGCCTGGCATCAGTAATTGCACATTGCAGACTTCAGGGAATTCAAATTTATCCATACCTGGACGACTGCCTAATACAAGCGGACAACAAGAAAAAATTGTTAAAGGACTTGGCCTATGCCATACACCTGCTACAGACCTTGGGATACACAGTCAACATTCAAAAGTCAAGACTAGTACCATCCCAAAGGATAACCTTTCTGGGTGCAGATCTGGACACAATCACCCAGATGGCTTTTCTCACAGAAGAAAAACAAAAACAACTTCCAGACTACTTCATGAATCTGTCAAGACAAACTCATCTTACTGCAAGGAAAGTCCTGCAGGCCCTGGGTTACATGGCATCCTGCATAATTTTAATCCCACATGCCAGGCTGCATATGAGGAAATTACAATGGTACCTAAGGAGTGTATGGTCTCAACACAGTCACAGTTTAGAAACCATGATACCAGTCATTCCATGCCTTCAAGAGGAATTCCTGTGGTGGGCTCAGGCCTGCCAGTCCAACAGAGGGTTGCCTTTCAACAAACCAAAAACAAGGCAGACCATCACCACGGACGCCTCAGACCGAGGATGTGGAGCACACATGGAGGACAAATGTATCCAAGGCCTATGGCCTCAAGGGCAGCTAAGCATGCACATAAACCAAAAGGAAATGCTGGCAGTGAGGCATGCAATCGAGGCATTCAGACCCTTCCTCCAACAAGGACATCTGTTAATAAGGACAGACAACACAACAGTCATGTGGTACATAAACAAACAAGGAGGCACACATTCCTACCCGCTATGCCGGATGGCTATGAATCTGTGGAATCTATGCCTGAATCTCAATATCCAGCTGCAGGCCCAATTCGTACCAGGAAAAGAAAATACACTAGCAGACAGCTTAAGCAGAACTACCATGGATGCACACGAATGGATGCTGCATCCAGACATCTTCAAACTCATAACAAAGACATGGGGAATGCCGGAGAGAGATCTGTTCGTCTCCCCACTCAACCACCAACTGAAGACATTCTGCTCAAGGACATACCACCCACAAGCTTGGAGGGTGGACTCTCTCTCTTTCAGCTGGAATGCCCTAACAGTATATGCCTTCCCACCTCTCCCATTGATGTACAAGGTTCTACTGAAGATCAGGGAGGAACAGCCAAAAGTGATACTAATAGCTCCGGACTGGCCAAGACAACACTGGTATCCATTATTGAGAAGCATGTCTCAGGCAAAATCATGGCCTCTACCTCTATGGCCTCTTCTTCTGACGCAGAACAATTACAAGACCCTGCATCCCAACTTGAAAACATTGCAGCTAACTTCCTGGAAAATTCCTTAAACCCCAATCAAACTATTTTATCTCAGAGGGTGAAGGACATTATCCTGGAGGCTCGCAGGCCCTCCACAAGGAAGACATACTCGGCTAAATGGAAGAGATTTCTCATTTGGAGCACATCAAAGGGCACAGATGTCACAGTGGCAAACCTAACACATATCCTAGAATACTTAGCAGAATTGTTCCACAATGGCCTGTCCTACTCTTCCATTAAGATTCATGCTTCAGCAATTTCAGCAGAATACAATGTGGATCCACCTATCTTCTCACACCCTCTCCTCAGACAATTTCTGAGAGGGATCAAAAATATTAAACTTCCAAGAAGACCCCCTGTACCTGCCTGGGATCTCAACTTTGTGCTGGAGAAACTGACACTACCTCCTTTTGAACCAGCAGCATCAGCGGATCTACAGTTTCTATCTTGGAAAACTGCATTCTTTCTGGCAATCACTTCAGCAAGAAGAGTTTCTGAGTTGCAAGCATTAATGGCAGTGCAGCCTTTTCTTATTTTCCACCAGGACAGAGTGTCACTAAGAACCAATCCTACTTTTATGCCAAAGGTGGTATCTAGGGTATCCTTGAACCAAGCTATTCACTTGCCTACGTTCTTCCGTAATCCACAGAATAGAGGGGAAAAACTTTTGCACACCCTGGATATACACAGACAACTATGCTACTACTTGGACAGAACAAAAACTAGCAGAAAAACTGACCAACTGTTTGTAGCATATGCAACTGGGGTGCAAGGAAGAGCAATTTCCAAACAGACAATTTCAAAATGGATAGGAAATTGCATTCGCTTTTGCTACCATGGAAAGACAGTGCCTGAAAATATCAGGCCTCACTCCACAAGGGCCACGGCCACCACTACAGCCTTCCTACGGGGGGTGGCTACTAAGGACATTTTAGAAGCTGCTACTTGGAGCTTCGTGCATACATTTGCCAAGCATTACAATCTACCTTTATACTCCAGATCCAGAGCAGGGTTTGCAACTGCAGTCCTGCAGGGGATCTTAACTACACCATCCTTTTCTTAGTACCTCCTCCCCCAGATTGGCTATGGTATTCTACCCATATGTTATGACTGCAGATGCATCCTTGAAGGACATAGTACAGTTTTGTACCTACCATAAATGTAGATGTCCGATAGGTATGCATCTGCAGTCAGGATTACCCTCCCTCCTTCCCCTCTGTGGTAGTCCTAGGGTCCTTACCCCTCTTTTAGCTAGCTGGGGGAATCTATTATGGTGTATTTGTTTGTTTATACATGTACATAATTTGCAAATGTTTGGAATTTTTCAGCATTTATCCAAATTTAGCCTTCCTAGAGGGCACCTGGCATCTGGGGCAAGAAAAACTGAGGAAAATGGTGTCGGCTGATGCTTTTGTACCCCAGACGCTCTGACGTCAGGGAAAGTGCGACATCAGCCGAGGCCAGACCCAGACTTTGGAATCCGGCCGATCGAAGGGCTGCCTGAGGCAGGACAACCCATATGTTATGACTGCAGATGCATACCTATCGGACATCTACATTTATGGTAGGTACAAAACTGTACTTTCCTACAAGCATCCATGGGGCATATGCCAGTCTTTATGGCACTACTGGTGGGTCTCATGCTCACTGACTGCTTAACTACTACTTGCCCTCCAGTGCTAGTACTGAGGTCTGCAGCAGTGTTAGTGCTAGGAAGGAGACCAAGCCAGGCTGTCCTACCTAACTTGGCAGAGGCCATCTCTGCTTCTAGACTGGGTAATCATTTTCTTTTTGTGAGTCTTTATTCTCTTTCTCATGGAAGAAGAACAATGAAGAAGTGTTGTGGTGCAGAGATTCTATTACATCTGAAGGTAATATGAGCTCCTTCTCAGAGTGTACAAGGGACAGTAAGGATGTGTGTCCTCTTTCTTAGATTTTGCTCTGAGGAGAGTTAGATATAAGTGGAAGATTTTTTTAAGATAGTTATGGTGGACTGTAATGAGCCAATAGTGTGCCCTTTACAAGTTAACAATTTCTGCAGACAAGCTATAGCAGGGTTGAGTGTCATTGTTATGCCTTGAAAATGGTAGGATAGTAATGTAGACATAAGCTAGAGTCTGCAAACATGGATTTAATTCTCAGTGTCCACATGCATGCAGTGTTATACTGGGGTGCCAGGCTTAACTGCGAGTCATTTGTGATCACAAATATGCAGTTTCTTGTGTATGTGAGTGTGCATGTTATTAGTTCAAGATTGTGGTATTTCTCACATAATGTGAGCTCACAATTTGTACATTTAAGTAGCATGGAGTCTGGATGCACTGTACAATAAACGCTTTAACAGTGAAACAAGTATTTTCGATGGACAATGTTTCTAAGTTCAGTAACTGGCGAACACACTTTTAATGTGTCAGTCGTTAGTGAGAGTTGTTGCACTTCGCAATGACTTAACAGTCCAGTGTTCCTAGGCTGGCCATGTTATCAAGCATTTTATCTGGCCATGGCCATGTTCCTGGTTATCAGTAATAAATTAATACGTGTGTATACCACTTTATAGATAACAAGAATAACACTGTTTCTTTGAATGTTGTCCAATGTGCAGTACTCTTTATGTGCTTGCGCATTTATCTGGCGAAGATGGTTGTAATTTGTAGTAGTTTAGCCCTGATAGTTTATTGGGATCTTGGCATCCGTTTTTAATGCCTTCCCATTTTCTATCTGTCAACAAGTTGTATTTACAAGGCGTGTACTAAAATAGCCCCTTACTTATATTTTCTATATGCAAGTTTACTGTTCTACTGTTTGCCTTCAAGCATCCTCCCCCCCCAAAACAAAATTGTTCCCTTTTTTGTTTGTATTTTTGCATGTGAAGTTCATTTACATTGCTCTTATCCGGTGGATTCTCTTTTTCCAGCTCTACACACTTTTCCTCCTGCCTTTTTCATTCACTAGGCAGAACTGAGATTGCAAAAATCTGAAATGACTGTTGTGCAAGATACGTGAAAGATGCAGCATTAATATATGTGAAAGCTAGCTAGGCATGTTTTTCAGATTTTACCCACATGTACAAAGTTTTAGAACAGGCTGCTTTACGGAACCGAGGTGAAAATTTCTCACATCAGAATGTTTTGCTAACTGCTTCATGAACTATGAAGTTAACCACCTACAAGTGTGACTCTGTGCTGAGTCAGCTTTTCCCTCAGTTAAAAAAAAAAAATCAACATTTTTTGTCTTACTATTTATATCCCTATGTGTCTTTACAGGAAGATCTTCAGCATTAAAATGTTGGTTAGTGTATATTGTTTGTATTATGGAAAGAATACTTTGTGAATCTTTTCATTCACTTTGTGGAAATACATCTTGAAGCCTGAGAATATAATTTGAACAGTAAAGTCCTTACAAAAATAGCCTTTTGTATATTTTTTAATTCTGAATTTGTGATGTACTTCACAGCTTGCTTCTGCTCTTGACCTGCCACTGCTTCGTATAAATCAAGCAAACAGTCCTGATCTGCTCAGTGTGTCCGAGTTTTATTCGGGAGAGCTGGTGTCCTATGTTAGAAAGGTAAGATGAATGTCTCTTGTTTGTGCTAATATAAGTATCATGTTGATCTTATTACAAGGCTTTGAGGTGTCTGCATGAGGGCTTCAATAGGTGTCTTTGAGATATCCTTTCAAATTACTGTTGTAGTATTCCTTACTCAAGGGAACCCATGCCAAGGGCAGCCCAACGTCTGGCCAGTATACCAAAGCCTTAGGATTTTAAGGACATCATGCATCACACATATGCTTGCCACTCGCAGTGTAGGACATAAAGGTGACATACAAAGCACCTATCTCAGAACTTCTTTGCTGCTAGTCCAAACGCCATCTTTGATAATCGGTCTGAACGTTCCTTCATCTGCGGATTACAAATCCATTTCAGATAAGTACCCCAGTGGGGTTTTTCTTCTTATCCTTGATTTTTTTATTTTTATTGTGAGGTTACATCTCATCCAGAAAGGGAAAAGGTCGATTTGGGAGATAGATTCCCGATAAGGACCATCAAGAGCAGTGTTTGTTTTGCTTGGGTGCTTCTCATGACCATATATCATGACAAATTTGTCAAGCATTTGTCCCTAAGACTCTTCCTAGTTATCTCTTCTCCTTGTCTGTCTGCCTAGTGAACCAGCGTCTTAAGTTTTTCATGCAGGGTGCAATGGCGGAATGGTCCCATCCCAGGGGTCAGCCATCAGCCAAGAAGACCACCAAAAAAATTAGGTCAGATTCAGCTGCTCTACCACCTGCCATGGACGTCTCTCTTGAGGATGGTGAAAGCCCAGGGGATCATGAAGGTTTTAGTATTATATTAATGAATTTTATTTAATTATATAATTATTCATCAGTTTATATGATAAAAATGAGATTGCTGTTTTGTGCTTTTAAATTTTAATGAATGCTTGATTGGTTAGGTAATTAGATAATTAGTTTTTTTGGCGGGCTTTTAGAAAGTATTTAAAGTGTAGTATTGAGTATGTAAGTTCTGAAATCTACGTTGAGTAGATGAAAGCGCTTAACCTATTGCTTATGTACTTCGCTCAATAAAGGATTTGGATACTGTGGATCGTGGTGTTTTATTCAGGGGAGCTGCTTTTTCGATCATTGGTTGTTTTATTGCTGGATTCCCTGGATACATTCCATGAAATGTAGTTATGATGCAGCTGATGATTCTTCTAGAGCTGCTGCCTTTAGCTCTGTGTTAAGACCTTATTCTTGGCTTCGTCTCCAACCTTTGCTTGATGATGATAAGGCTAAATTGATGGATGCTTCTCTTGACACTAAAAATCTCTTTGGTTCTGCAGCTGCTCCACTTTAAATCTCTGAAGGAAAAAGATAAGACCTTGCAGGAATTTAAACATATTTTTGTTTCTCCTGTTCCCAAATTTCATAGGAATTATCCTTCCAGGCCTGCCTTTATATATAGACAGTCTCTGCCTCCTCCCAAGGTATAACAGGTTCTAGAGGGGCTCCTCCTGCTTAGTCTGTTCAGACTCCTACTACTCAGAAACCTCCTTTTCCAGACAAGCCAGGTTCTGTCTGACTGCCTTCTTCTTCCTTACTAAGTCAGGTTCCTTTATCTTTTTGTCTTTCTTTGTCTCTTCACAGTTGGCTAAGGATTACTCAGGATTCTTGTGTTCACTCCATCATTCGTCAGGGATGGTGTGTAAATCCCTTCCTCCTTTTTTGTACATTCCTCAACCTCCTCAGGAACAGCTGCCCTTTTTTTGTGAATGTACTTCAGAGCCTTTTGTCACTGAGTACCATCCAAGCAGTTTCTGCCTCTCAAAGGGAGAAGGGGTTTTATTCCAGAATGTTTCTGATTTCTAGGAAAGAAGTCACTTGGAGGCCCATTCTGGATCTTTCTCAGCTCAACACCATTCTGAAGGTTCCTTCCTTTTGAATGCTGTCCCTTCAGACCCCGTTTCTCTTATTCTATCTCAGGCTTTCCTAGTCTCACTGGATCTCAAGGATGCATATCTTCACATCCCTATTCATCCCCATTTCATGAAATGTTTGCATTTCTGTTTCTAACTTGCATTTTCTGGTCTTTGCTTTGCCCTTTAGCCTCTCTATAGAGAGGCCTTCTGTGATGGCTTGGTGGTTAACTACTGTGACTATGGTGTATAGGGTCCTGGGTTTGAGACCTGCATGGCTGTTTATTTCCTCACCTCAGGCTTCGTGCCCACTGAGTGGTGCACAGCTACAGTTATCGCACTCTACAAGGGGGATCCACCTTGGATCCCGGGAACTACCGTCCCATCAGTCTGACGACTGATCTGCAAGGGCATGGAACGCATTATCATGGAACTTATAAACAAAGACATTGGTAACCTTCAAACACTGGACCCTGCCCAGTTTGGGCTCGTGAAGGGCTGATCTTGTCTCCTGAACCTGATTGACCTCTTCGAATCTCTAGAGCTGTGGACGAGGGTAAGGTGGTCCACACAGCCTATCTGGACCTTGCCAAGGCCTTCGACACCATCCCTCACTCTGGAATCATACATAAACATACTAAGCTAGGCATAAATCCCTACATCACTCGATGGGTTGCCAACTGGCTTACTGACAGAACCCCGACTGTAAAAGTAGCCGACTCCAAATCCAGCTCCAGACAAGTAACAAGTGGAGTACCTCAGGGTTCAGTCCTGGGACCGCTCTTGTTTGGCATCTACTTCTCTGGAGTACAGGCCAACACTAAGGGACACTGGCTAACAAAGTTCGCAGATGACTGCAAACTAAGAGCCATTATTTAATCCCAAAATTATGGGGATAATCTACAAAAGGGCCTCACAGAAACAGATGCTTGGTGCCAGAGCCATGGGCTTAAGCTTAATGCCAAGAAATGTATAGTTATCCTCTTTGGGAAAAAACATGTACCCACGAATTACCACATAAGTGGCAGTACACTAAATACTGTAAGTGTGATGAGAGACTTGGGGACACAGGTGGACAGTGGTCTCACCTTCGATAACCACATCATCACAGTAGTCAGGAAATCCTTCTATGTGGTACACCTCATCACTAACGGCTTTTCATCCAGAAAAAAGGAGGTCATTGTCCCACTGTACTCATCTCTCATTAGACCCATTATAGAGTACAATGCCCCGTTTGGTATGGTCAGGTTCAACAGCTGGAAAGGCCACAGAAATACCTCACTAAAAGAATCACAGGCCTAAAGCAGATGCCGTATGCTGACTGTCTAAAAAAAACTCCAGCTATAGTCTATGGCATATCGTCTACTCAGAGGCAATCTTTGCTCAACATACAAGGCCATGTCAAACACTGAGCTGTTGGACATGCTTCACTTAAAGAAATCCCAATCCCTCAGAGCCACACGCTCCAGGGATCTAAACCTTGTCATCACAATGAACAAAACATGCTGGAGGGATAGGTTCCTGACCCAGAGACTCCCCATACTCTGGAATAGACTGCCCATACATGTCAAGCAGAGCGCCTCCTTGGCCCTCTTCAAAATGAACCTTGACGATTGGATGGGAGATAGGAAATTCACCCCGGCAGTTGCCCTGCTAGACAGGGGTCCAGGAAAGTAAATATTGTGGGAAGAAATATCCAGGGAATTGTTATGGCTAGGCTTTTATAGGCCCTAGGGCTGACAGCCTAGTACCAACCTATGAACCTAAATGCCTCACTCCTGTGGATTGCCTTTTGCAAGATGAGGCAAATACAGATTTTTCCTTACCAGGGAGACCTGCTCTTTCAGGCTTCTTCTCCAGAGACTCTGCTTCAGCACCTCCACTAAGCTGTGTTTACCTCTTTTAAAGCTTAGGGTTTATAGTAAATTTCCAAACATCCTTTTTGACTCCCTCCCAGGATCATGTTTTTCTCAAGTGCAGGCTCCAGACCATTCCTATCATCCCTGCTGCTTCCCCAGGCTTTGATGTGAATGCCTTTTTTTTCAATCCCTTTTTTTTTCAAATATCAGTTACAGCCAGGGAGTTTCTAAGGGCTGTGGAGTACATGTCTTCCACCATTCCTGTTTTTCTTCTAGCCAGTTTTCATTTGAGAATGCTACAGTTGTTCCTAAAGTCAGTTTGGCTTCAACATTCTCATCCTTTGGACTTTCTAGATGTCCTTCAAGGATGCATCTGCAGTCCTTACAAATGGGTTGTCCTGTCGTCAGGCAGCCCTTCGGTCGGCCGGATTCCAAAGTCTGGGTCTGACCTTGGCTGGAGTCGCACTTCACCCGACGTCATAGCTGCAGTTATTTGGGTATAAAGGCATCAGCCGACGCCATTTTCCTCAGTCTTTCTTGCCGCGTGACGCCCGAAGCAGAAGCTGTTTGCAAGTGCCGGTTGGTCAGAACCAGAGATTACTACTACCGAATACTTCTACCGAAGACTTCTAAAAAGCTAAGTACCCCATTGGGGACTCTTTCTTGCCTCAGCCGATGTCAGAAAAAGTGAATAACTGTTTAACTTGTGGGAAACAAATACCTCATAAAGATTTCCACTCTTACTGCTTACCTTGTTTAGGCCCAGACCACGACGTAGCAGCTTGTCTAGCCTGTGCTTCTTTTAACCGGCGGACGCTTAGACGTCGGTCGGAATTTGCTGAGGAGTTTTTCGGCTCTGATTTTGCTTATATTATGCCGTTGGATCCTCCGACTTCACAAATATCTAAAAAGCGCAAGGAAAAGGACCGACACTCGCGGTCCGTGGTTTCGGCCGAAACCGCGGTTAAGCCAACCGCGAGTGTCTCGGTTTCGGCTGAAACCGAGCAAGCGGTTCTCCCTTCAGCCGAAAACTTACCTTCTACCGAGGCCTCTTCCAACCTGGTGGAATCGGCTTCTGAAATCCCACCTGCTGTTGCAGTTTCTCAGGAATTATCTGACACTATTCCCTTGGATATCTCAACCCCTGCACGTGGAGCTGCTAGGCCTCCTGCAGCCATGTCCATTAAGGCCTTTGCCAGGGCTAAAGCAGCTAAAGCTACCAAATCTGTACCAGCTAAGCCCCCCTCTCACAGGCCTAGCTCTAGTTCTCAAATGCTTAGTTTAGCAGAGGATCTCATTTCTTTAATCCGGGGATCCCAACCTTTACCAGACAGGGCCTCTCACCCACCTCCAGAGAAGAGGCCTAGAGCAGAGCCCCCTGAGCCAGTTTCTTCAGATGATTCCTCTGATGATTCAGATAATACAGACCCTCAAGCGGCTCCTTTCTCCCCTTATGAAGACTCTGATGCTGAAGAGTCCATCCCTTCTGCCTCTCCGCCTGAGGAATTTTCCTTTGGGGAAACCTTGCATGCTATGAGGGAACAATTTCAGTGGCAGGGCCAGGATTTTTCAGACTCCAGAAAAAGGCTTAGAACTTTTCTGCATTTACCACAACATAGGCCTTTAGCCATTCCTCCAGTTCTTTCTGTTGTAGATGATGCATTTAATGATGCTTGTACTGCTCCTGATTCTCTACCTTCGGCCCCTGCTAAGCCCGATAGGTACTACAGGGTCCCGGACACGCATTACCATTTGTATAAGGCTCTTTTTGCAGATCCCGAGACCATCTCCCAGGGACCTAAGGCTGTAGCAGCTACCTCTGCTAAAAACCCCCTCCCCTCTGAAAGGGAATCCAGGTCCTTAGAGAGATGGGGTAAAAAAATTTACACTTCTGCTACTCTTTCTGCTAGGGCCTTGAACTGTCAATTTCACATGATCCAGTATCAAGAATTTATGCTAGACCAGTTAACCAAACAGCTGTCCTCGAATGAACCATTAGATAAAAAATCTGTTCAGGAAATGGTACATAACATTCAGCAAGTCAGTAACCATTCTTTAAAATGCGGCTATGATGCACTGGAGGCTTCCTTTAGATCAGCCATGACTGGCACAGTTATCAGAAGGCATGCATGGTTAAAAGAGCAGGCCTTACCAGACCATGTCAAATCAAAACTACTAGATGCTCCTATGGATAAGATCAATTTGTTTGGCTGTCTTGCACAACAGGTGCTGAAGAAGATGGAAGAGAAGGCAAAATCTGTCCAAACAGTGAAAGATTTCTTACAGGTCCAACCTCCAAGGTTTAGCAGGAATTGGCCCTCCTAAAATTGGTCCTTTCCAGACTCCTCCAGAGCTCAGAGAGGCAGGAATAGGCGTTCAAGAGGCAGAAGCCAATCAAGAGGTGCCTACAGGGGACGCCAGTGGCAGGGTAACAACCATCGAGGTACAGCCACAGACACAGCCACCACCACAACTACAGGGCAATCACAGTGACTTGGCTCTGGCACCGCCTACCAGGGAACAACTAGAAGCACCCTTAGGCGGGAAGCTAGCCTTATTTTCAATGAACTGGCATTACATCACAAGAGACAAGTGGATTTTGCAGACAATAGACCAAGGTTACAGGTTTCACTTCCATACTCTACCAGGGAAGAGAGGAATGCCAAACCTACCTCCAAATCAAAAGGCAGAAGCTCTAAAACAAATATCTCAATTATTAAGGATGAGAGCTGTGGAAAAGGTACCATCTATGGAGCAAGGAAAGGGATTTTACTCCAGGCTCTTCCTGGTACCAAGAAAAGAAAACAAATGGAGACCCATTCTCGACCTGTCCGCTTTAAACACATTCCTCATTGTTCCAAAATTCAAAATGCTGACTCTACAGCAACTTCTTCCCATGCTGGGCAAGGAGTCTTGGCTGGTAACTCTAGATCTCAAGGAGGCATACCTGCACGTCCCCATACGACCAAATTGCAGAAGATACCTCAGATTTCTTGCAGGATCAGAGCATTATCAATTCTCAGCATTGCCCTTTGGCTTATCTACTGCGCCCAGAGTGTTCACGAAATGCCTGGCATCAGTAATTGCTCATTGCAGGCTTCAGGGAATCCAAATCTACCCTTACCTGGACGACTGCCTGATACAAGCGGACAACAAATACAAACTAGCAGAAGACTTGAAAAGGGTCATTTACCTACTACAAGCCCTGGGATATACAGTCAATATAAAAAAGTCAAGGCTGATACCATCCCAAAGGATAACCTTTTTGGGTGCAGAGCTGGACACATCAAAACAAATGGCATTCCTAACAGTAGAAAAACAGGAGCAACTACCTCTCTACTTCTTGGCATTGACAAAGCAGAACCATCTAACAGCAAGAAAAGTCCTGCAAGCCTTGGGCTTCATGGCATCCTGCATAATATTGGTTCCACACGCCAGACTGCATATGAGAAAGTTACAGTGGTACCTAAGGAATTTATGGTCTCAACACAAGCACAGCTTAGAAACCCAAATACCAATAATTCCATGCCTGAAGCAAGAATTCCAATGGTGGGCTCAGGCCTGTTAATCAAACACAGGATTGTCCTTCCACAGCACTCAACCAAGCCAAACCATCACGACGGACGCCTCAGACCTCGGTTGGGGGGCCCACATGCTGGACAAGTGCATACAAGGTTTATGGACTCAAGACCAGCTGCACCTACACATAAATCTAAAGGAAATGCTGGCAGTAAAACTGGCAATTCAGACATTCAGACCATTTCTACGAGAAGGTCAATTGATGATAAGGACAGACAACACCACAGTTATGTGGTACATCAACAAACAGGGAGGCACACATTCCTACCCTCTATGCCGGATGGCACTGGATCTCTGGAATGTGGCCCTGAGCTACAACATTCAGTTACAAGCAATTTTTGTACCAGGAAAAGAAAACATTCTAGCAGACATATTAAGCAGGACTACCACGGATGCCCACGAATGGATGCTACATCTGGACATCTTCAAAACCATTACAAGAAAATGGGGACTCCCAGAAATAGACTTGTTTGCATCCCCACGCAATCACCAGCTAAAGAAATTCTGCACAAGGACGTACCACCCACTTGCTTGGAAGGTGGACTCCCTATCTTTCAGTTGGAAAAACCTGACAGCATATGCATTCCCACCACTTCCTTTGATGCACAAGGTGCTATTGAAGATCAAAGAGGACCGTCCAAGGATCATTCTGATAGCTCCAGACTGGCCAAGACAGCAATGGTACCCATTACTGAGGAGCATGTCTCGGGAACAAATATGGACCCTACCCCTGGTTCCCTTGCTGTTAACACAGAACAACTACAACATCCTGCATCCAAACCTGAAAACTCTGCAGCTAACTGCCTGGAACATTGCATAAGACCAATTAACCCAAATTTATCCCAAAGGGTTAAAGACATTATCCTGGAGGCTCGCAGACCATCAACAAGGAAAAAAAAATATTCAGCAAAATGGAAAAGATATCTCATTTGGAGTACTGCAAAAGGAGAAGATGTGTCACTGGTAAACATAGCCAACATCCTGGAATACTTGGCAGAGCTCTTCCACAAAGGCCTGTCCTATTCTTCCATTAAGATTCATGCATCCGCTATTTCAGCAGAATACGACTTGGATCCTCCAGTCTTCTCACATCCTCTGCTCAGGCAGTTTCTGAGAGGAATTAAGAATGTGAAACCTCCTAGGAAGCCACCATTGCCAGTATGGGACTTGAACTTTGTGCTAGAAAAATTGACACTTCCTCCTTTCGAACCAGCAGCAACAGCAGAATTACAATACTTATCATGGAAAACTGCTTTCCTGCTGGCAATCACTTCAGCAAGAAGGGTATCTGAGCTACAGGCATTAATGGCAGTACAACCCTTCCTGATCTTCCATCAAGATAGAGTGTCCATGAGAACAAATCCTACTTTTATGCCTAAGGTGGTCTCCAGAGTATCTTTAAATCAGGCTATCCACCTACCTACATTCTTCCCCAACCCACAGAACAGGGGAGAAAGACTGTTGCACACCTTGGATGTACATAGACAATTGTGCTACTACCTGGACAGGACCAAGGGCAATAGAAAAACTGACCAGCTATTGGTAGCATATGCAACAGGAAAGGAGGGAAAAGCAATTTCAAAACAGACAATCTCCAAGTGGATAGGAAATTGCATTAGATTTTGTTACTCCTACCATGGAAAGAAAACTCCTGAAAACATCAGGCCTCACTCTACAAGGGCTACAGCCACTACCACAGCTTTCCTACGAGGAGTGGCTACCAAGGACATTTTAGAGGCTGCTACTTAGAGCTCCGTGCATACATTTGCCAAGCATTATAATTTACCTTTATACTCTAGATCCCGAGCAGGTTTTGCCACTGCTGTTTTGCAAGGGATCTTAACTACACCATAATTTTATTTTACCTCCTCCCCCAGTTTGGCTATGGTATTCTACTCATTTGTAAGGACTGCAGATGCATCCTTGAAGGACATAGTACAGTTTTGTACCTACCATAAATGTAGATGTCCGATAGGAATGCATCTGCAGTCAGGATTACCCACCCTCCTTCCCCTCTGTGGTACTCCTAGGGTATTTGCCCATCTTATAGCTAGCTGGGGGAATCTATTATGGTGTATTTGTTTGTATATATGTACATACATGCTTATTTTTTGTTTGCTCTCTACTATTTGGAATCATTGGCATTTATCCAAATTTAGCCTTCCTAGAGGGCTCCTGGCATCTGGGGCAAGAAACACTGAGGAAAATGGCTTCGGCTGATGCCTTTATACCCGAATAACTGCAGCTATGACATCGGGTGAAGTGCGACTCCAGCCGAGGCCAGACCCAGACTTTGGAATCCGGCCGACCGAAGGGCTGCCTGACGACAGGACAACCCATTTGTAAGGACTGCAGATGCATTCCTATCGGACATCTACATTTATGGTAGGTACAAAACTGTACTTTCCTCTTCATGTATGCCTCAAGCTAAAGCTTCAATGGTGGATTCATCAACTGTCTGTCAACCCAGGGCTTCCTTTTCAGCTCCCAGTTCTCTCTCAAGAACTTCTTTTGAATGCTTCAGACATGGGGTGGGCGCTTCTTTTGGACCTCTAAAGGCTTAGGCCCTCTGATCGCTTTGTCTTAGGACTATATATATATATATATATATATATATATATATATATATATATATATATATATCAAGGAGGTTAGAGCAGTCCTTCTTGCCCTACAGGATTTCCATACTTTGTTCCTTCCAGGGCCTCTTAAACTTTTTACAGACAGTACTACAGTGATGTGTTACATCAACAGACAAGGGGGGACATGGTCCTACCTCTTGTGCATACTAGCTCCTCAGGTTTCGGATCTGGCTATCCAGTGTCGGGTGACTGTGCAGGCTGTTTATATTCCTTTGGACAGAACCTTGTGGCAGACTTTCTGAGCAGATCCATAACACAGACTCACAAATGGATGCTTCACAGAGATGCGTTTCTGGAAATTGTCCACCAGCGGAGTACTCCTCCGGTAGATCTTTTTTCTCCACTCTGAACAGACAGCTTCCTATCCTTTGTTCCAGAGTCCCATGTCCTCTGGCATTGGAAGACACCCTCTCATATTCTTGAAAGGGGATGTTTCTTTATGCCTTCCTTCCCTTTCCTGTCATACTGAGGGTCTTGTTCAGGATAGAACCGAACTTTCCCAAAATCTTGTTGTTGACTCCCTTTTGGCCCAGACTGCATTGGTTCCCTCTTCTGCACCTAGCCAAGGGCTATCACCACAAGTTACTTCACATGCTGGACCTACTCACAAAAGACAAGGGCTTTGTCATCCATCCTCATTTGTCCACTCTTCACTTTGACACTGTGGGTGATAGGATTTTGATCCCTTTTAGGCATCTTATTTTCTGAAGATGTGCTTCAGATTCTGCAGTAGGCCAGGAAACGCACTACCATGAAGTCTTATGTATCCAAATGGAAGAGATTTTCTGTCTGGTGTCTTGCTCATAACCAGGAACGACTTTCTGCTCAAGTTCCTTTGATCCTCTCTTATTTGTGTGAAATGTTCCATGCTGAGTTGGCATATTCTTCAGTTAAAGCTCACCTTTCAGCTATTTCTGCTCTTTTGCTTTCACTTCTTTGGCTTTTGCGTTTGAGGTCAAACAGTTTCTTAAAGGGTCCTTCATATTAGGCCTCCCAGGAAGCCTGTTCCTCCTTCCTTGGACCTTAATTTTGTTCTTGAAAATTTGACTCTGGCTCCTTTTGAGCCTGATGCTTCATCTTCCTTACAACATTGTACTTGGAAGACTGTTCTTCTTTTGGCCCTTACTTCAGCTAGAATGGTATCTGAGCTTCAGGCCGTTATAGCTGTCCCTCCTTTTTTTAGGTTTCCATAGGGACAGGGTGTCTTTTCGTACTAATCCTTCTTTTATGCCCAAGGTGGTTAATGAGTTGTCTCAATCACTCCATTAATTTTCCCACCTTTTTCCCTTTTCTGCAGTCTGCCAGTGAGAAGGTTCTTCACACACTGGATTTACATAGACAGCTCAGATATTATTTGGATAAGACTAAGCAAATTTTTCATCCTAGACCTCTAGGTTTGGCTGTTTCTAAGCAAATAATTTCTTCTTGGATTTCTAAAGCCATTTCTTTGTGCTACTCTCTTCATGGGAAAACCCTTTCTACTTCTATAAAGGCTCATTCTACCATGGCTGAGCCTTTCTTTGGTGCTTTTTTCAAGGGACTGGATACCAGTTCCATCCTGGAGACTGTTACTTGGTCTTCTGTGCATACTTTTACTAAACATTACAAGCTGGTTTTGGTTTCCAGGGCTATTCTGCATGGCTTTCTTGAAGCCTCTGCTGGGCCTTCCTCCTCCCAAGTTTTCTCTTGAGCTTTTGTACTCTCCCTTGAGTAAGGAATACTGCAACAGCACTATGAAGGGACATACTACAGTTATGTAAAATCTTACCATAACAGTAGATGTTGTTTCCTTCACTGTTGCAGTATTTGCTTCCTCCCTCCTCCTCCTCCTTTTTCTTTGCTTCCTTTTATTTTTTCCCTCGATATACACGTTTCTCCTTTACTCTTTGGACTGTTGTTTCTCCTGGGGTTTTTCAGTTCTGTGGTGGGTATGTTTGTATGTCATCTTTATGCGCCAGGAGCCTAAGGCTTTGGTATATTGGCCAAATGTTGTGGTGCCCTTGGCAGGGGATCTTTATTTGATATTGAGTAAGGATTACTGCAACAGTGAAGGAAAGCACATCTACTGGTATGGTAAGATTTTACACAAATGTACTTTCCATGGATTTATATTTTGATTGCATTATGTGTATGTTTCATATGTACCTGTCTGTATTAACTGTGAAACTTTCATCCAGTCAGTGCCTGCAAGTAGTCCTATTTGATCGGTGCACTACCCTGTCAAATAAATAACCAGTCGTTGTGTTTGTGCAGATGCCATATGCCTTTTCCATTTCATTAACAAAGATAAAGTAAGCAGTCTGACAGGGCTTCATCTTGGAGCATCATACATCCCCATCCAGATTTCCTTCCATTTAGAAGGAACTTGTATTTGCAACAGTTTTTTCTGTTTACAGTAGATGAGACTTAGTAGGCTGTAGAGATCTTTTATAGATGCAGGTGAAAACCTATTTCCCTCCTTAAGTTCCATTTTGTTGCATATTTTCTGTGGGACTTCCTCTTCTAGTACATGTCATTCCTTCAGGCATTTGGATCTTGCTTTTAGTGGCGGGATATGTAACTTCTCCGTAATAGAGAAGTGTGATGGTTAGGTAACCCATGAAGGGCACTCCAGAGTTAAAATATGCCATAGAAATCTAGAAGTAGAATGTGAAAGTAGATGGCTGATTTTGTCATTTAATCTGTTCATATCCGTCTAAGTGACATATTTTAATTATGTTTCCTGTTGACCACAGTTTCACTTTCCATCCTTGTTTGATCTGAAGTTTGCCATTAAGTATTACCCTTTCATGCTGATGCCCATTCACATTCAAGGGGTTGGCTTGTAATAGGTATAGCCATGTTCCCATGTACAATATAATATAATCAAGAGGCTGTTCCCCTCCCTCAGACTATACCCCCCATGTGATAAGGGAGAGTTGACAATGGAAAGCACACCCAAATATTTCCCATCTCTTATCCCAAAGAGAGATAAGCAGGCTATGCCTAGTCATTCCTACTCTCCCATGTTCCAGCAGGGACATGAGTCACAAATTGAACACTGGTCACCTGGGTCATCATCTGAGCTTTATCCCTGTATGCTAGTGGTGCTGACTCAACTTCTGTAATTTTTTTTTCAGAAAGTTGAGAGAGAGCCTTCTCCACCTGTTTTACTGTGTGTCACACTACTTTACTTTTGTATACCATATACATAGCTATAGAGATGCTAATTTACCAACAGCTAAATGGAGAAAATACACACCAACATTAACTAGAGAGAGAGGATGGTGGGGGAAGTTATTTCAGAAGTGATTACAAAAAACTGGTCAGAGAAACCCACAAGGGACAAAACATTGATATTTTTTTCTAGTTTGCTTCTCTTGCCTGTCAACCACCTGCCCCTCTGATAGTCCATGAAAGCACTCATTCCGTTCACTGGGCAAGTCAGCTGTGAGGAATCATTATCCAGGCAGCTGTCTGGGGTGGTTCAAAGGTTTTTATTTTCTCCCTGGCCCTAATGATGTGCACACTCAGCAAGCTACCATGGAAGAGATGTGCAGTGTGCTGACAGTGGGCAATGAACCCTCACTTTCACAGTGAGCTTTCCCTTCAACCAGCCCCACATCTTACCCCACAGCATGAGTCTCTGTGATCTCCGTTAGGGAGATCTCACCACCCTGTGGGCTTTGAAGTGCACACAAACCTCATTCAGGGCTGCATCCCTATATACCATTGAACCAGGCTTGAGAAAACTGTAATAGGTTTAGTGTTATTAAAATAACAGAAATGGAAGTAAGACACCCAGTCAGAACCATGGTCATGACTCACCCAGTTTCACTGTTAACTACATCGAATATATGAATTGTATCTTTTTCACATAACCACATAATTTTCACAGTCCCAGCCTTCTCAACCCACCTTATCGTACCAAATTCATTCATACTTTTTAGAAGGATGGGGAGAGCGCAAGAGATAAACAGTCCATTGAAGAGGTGTTTGAAGAAAATAAGTAGGTCTGAGAACAGATGAGCATATGGACTACTTAACTTGGCTCTTAAGATGTTAAGGCATTTAGCCAGTTGTAGGGTGATTGAAGAGCTCCTGGCTTAATTATGCAGTCACTAGAACTGGCATTAGACTGTAAGATATCTTTGTTGTACCAGTATACAAGAAAG